>NC_066355.1:9110793-9415325 GCF_024516045.1 Bombus affinis | reverse complement strand
GGGAGAAAAGAGTGATCGGTCAGTCGCTTTTCCTTCGACGTATGAAATATCGCTGGTCTTTTTTCCTTAACTCGTATCGCGTTCGCTCGGAACGCGCCGTCTACGGGGCGGAGCTCGGTTATCCCATTAAGAGGCCGATGAATCGATTTCATCGAACGCGGCGTTCTGCCTAATGAACGAACCGCTTCGACGCTTGGCGCGCATCGATCGAGGGAACGCGAGCCACTGACCATGGCAGAAATGGAATTCTCGGTACAAGCTCGCTCCTCCGACTATCAAGGCTAGGCCCCGAGAGTTCATTGATGAATCTCTCCCTTTCTCTTCGGAGGTCGATCGCCTCTCTTCCGTAGAAAATCCGTCGAAAAATCGATTCGCGAGAAAGCCTAGAATAACGAACGTTCGATAGGGAATATACAGCGTTCGGGCTGTCGCGAGAACGTACCAATTTCAAACAACGCGATTATCGGAGATCGAAGGCAAATAGAGAAGTAGACGGTCTATGGCGCCAGTTTAGATATCGCGTTTATTATTGCATGCCTGTCGAGATCGTTCAACCGCTCGTTTCCACGAGTTCGAAAGAGCTATGACATTCCGCGAACGGGAACGCGAACGATCGAACGATAGGATTGACGTGGGTAGAAAAGTTGTACGCGTTGATAGTCGAAATTGATCCTTTCACTTTTGATTAACCCAGCTGCGATTTTTTAAATTACGATCTCGCCTCTCGTTTCGACCGAGAAAAGCAGTTTTTACGTTCCGCAACGTCTTTAACGTGAAATTTTAGCGACAAACGGCGCGTATTAATAACGCTACTTTCTTCCTTTCTTTAAACGTAAGAGATCTTTTAACGACAAAAAAAAAAAAAAAAAAAAAAATACTTGGATGAAAACGAGGACGTGTTACAATAACAGTACCGTAAAGCTTAAAAAGGACTTGGCTTTATATGGATTTCGTGTCCATTGATTAATATGTACATCTCGTATGACAGACTTTAAAATAGAGAATACAAAGTGACGTCTCTGTTAATCTGTTTCGAGTAGACGTTCATTGTCGGTAATTAATCTATTCGGCGTTAATTGTAATATTGCTTCAAAACTTTGCATCAATTACAACGTTCTATTAATTGACTATCCGTGAGTTATCATTAAGACGAGCGTCATACCATTATCGTTCTAGCCTCTTAAATACGAAGAGAACAATTTTCAAGAAATTCAGATAGCCCGTACACGACTCGCGAATGAAAGACTGAAAGGCTTGACGCGATGACGGAGGCGTTTCGTCCCTCTTGGTTCCAATTATCAACCGCGAGAAACCTATCGAGCGTGAGCGTGATTTTCCAGCAGCGTGAAACTGGCTTCGACGTCCCGGCGCCTGAAACCTCGTGGACGCCGGCCAACGAGGCCTCTTGGAATCGAGCCAAAGAATTCGCCTGCATTTTTCCATTCATAAACGCGAGATCTATATTTGGGTCAGGCATATCGCGTGAATTCGTGGCACGGCGATATTTTAAGATGAACCGGAGTGGATGGTGCACGGCCTCCGCGCGTGAGTTCGCCGAGTTCGAAGCGCGATCGAAGCGAGAGCGATGACTTTTCGAAAAGCGAACGCGTCGAAACGGAAAGTTTCAAAACTGGAGTGCGTCGTTTTTCCTTTCGAAACGGGCGCGGTCGTTTCTATTCGGCCACGCTCTCGCGATCTCGAACGACGCGACTGAAAATGAAACGCGGGTCAACGATTCAAAAACGCGTTGCCGGCTCGAGCGGCAAAACATTTTGATAGCAACGTTTTACGGCGACGCTAAACGGTTTGCTCTCGCGAGCTCGATGATTTATCTACACGAAGGTACTTTAACGCTTTGCCGTGCGTTACATCGAACTTCTTGAAATTTTATCGGCGTTGTCGTGAGACTCGATTATTATGATTACGTTGGTAACGTTACTAAACGTTCACAGCGACCATGCATTGGCAAAAAAATTAATTTACCACATAAATAGCAATCTTAAAACTGGACACTCTGTAAGATATGAATTTTATGCAATATTACTGTGATATTACCGTTTTCTTTGAATTGAAATATAATTATATAATTATATATTAGTATATACTGGTATTCAGTTCCACGAACGTATCATTTTAATTATAACTATTTATATACACGTGTAATATATTTATAGGTACAAACATTAGAAGCTGGTTATTCTAGTTAAGTGCCAGAAGACATAGAATCGCCCGTAATTCCCGGTTATCGGAAAATACGTACAAACAAGAACGGAATCGATTCTTTCCGCCGTTAAAGCGAGCCATTTTACGTAGCTAGAACGCGCGAAATTATCTTATCGTTCGGAAAACATCGCGATAATTCTGGCGGATGCGTAATCCTCGGTCTCGCAGCAGAAAAGCCGATAAAGGAACGTTTCGAGTCGAGTCACGTGTTGTGTCAACGATTTAACGCACGAAACTCGGCCTTATTTTATTTCCATCTCGATCGCAGTTTTTCACTCGGTAATTTAATTTGTCAGGCGATATCGATAACTCTCAGAAGAGAATTTAACAGCGTCGCGGCCAGCCTCTCGCTCGTCCATAATTTAGTCGCGTACCCGGTAACCTGTATCTCCGCAAATTGCTATCAATTTACGAAAGGTGGGTAATTGGGTTGCGTAACCGCGATTATAATCCGAGCCGCGTTGAGAAGAATAAAGAGAAAAAAGGGGAGGAAGGCTGAAATATGCGAGCCGCCACGTGTGTCGCCGAAGGAATATTATTAATACGACTCGTTTGCCTTGGCTCGCCCATATCGATCACGTCGATAATCGATAAACACGCACTCGTATATCTACGCCTGTGTTTCGTCGCGACGCGTCTCTTCGACGTCCTCTCGCGTAGCTGGTCCCGTATCGCGGTGTCACCGTGTGCACGTCGCAAATTGCAAATCGTCGCCACCGCCAAATAAGAAAAATGTCGCTGATCTCGCGCGCGTGTACCGCGCTCCGTGACGCGCACGTAAACCACGCTTATCTATCATCTCCGGGATGCATCGTCTCTCCTCTGACGTTTAGCGTAATTTAAAGCGATTTATTGGCAAAATCGAAAGATTCATCGACGGATAAAACCAGGGTAATTATGCAAATATGAGGCTCCATTTTAATCCACATTATAGAAACTCTGTTTCGAGAGGACTCCGGAGCTCGTACGAGAAACGAGATTCGTCCTCTTTACAAGTTTAAACAGTTAAAATACAAAGTCTACGGATTTGAAAAGTTCGTCACGTTTTCGCTATTAGCTTCTTCGAAATGATAAAGTGTTCGAACAGATGCCGCGTTTCTCTAAATGTGATAAATTTTACCAGTTGGCTGGTAAAAAGATAATGCTGCGAATATTGAATTATAGCGCTGTTAGAGAGAACGAGCGATACAACTTTGCATAAATGGAAGCAAGACTTTAAATATTTCAACGTATCTTGAAACGTGAAAAAAAAATGGAAAGAAATTTTAATTAAAGAGGACAGAGATCTCGTTCTTTCCTCTGGATATTATTCTCGGGGTGAAAAGGCTAAGAGGAGAGGCGCGTCGAGTTATTTTCGAGTCAAAGTTTCGCGGCGAGACGCGACTCCCTCGTGGCTGGTACAAAAATAATTTCGAGTAGGCAGAAACGTCGTATCGGAGCCAGTTTCGTCGGAATTCCATCGCGGTGATTCCTTCCCGTTCGTGCACGTGTCTCGCCGTTCTGCTTTATGATCTTCTTTTTTTTTTTTAAACAAATACGCGTTTTGCGATAACAAAGTAGCGAGGAAACGCGCGTCTTCTCCTTTCTGCATTCCAACGAAAGCGTCCCCGCTTTCTAGCAAATATTTGAATTCGCGAGAAAGTTACTTTCCGAGACAACAATGCGAATGTGGGGAAACGACAAATTAATGCAACCCTCGTAGTACGCATCGTAGATTTAAATTCCCGATAGTATTCTTACGTTTCCCATAAACAGATCGATTCTATCGCTATAAGAATTAGCTAGAATGCTCATTCGGCAAAAACGATCATACGCGGCACAAAAAACACGCTAATAATTAAACCACGGATTTCTATTTTTCCATTTGTACGAACCTAATTGAAGAAATGCAACTTGAACGAAAAGCATATCTTATCCTTTAAATATCGTAATAAACACGCTACTATACTATCTTATATATTTTTGTATACTATATACATAAATTGTATGAACTTTTGCATCTTCAAAGTTCCAATAAATGGATAAAAATCCGCTGTCTACTAACAATATTAGTTCAATTGTGCAAGAAGATGTTAGTGACGGTAAAATCGATCGACGATCTAGCCACGGATCGATGCCCTCTTTAACGATGCGTAACATCGTCTCGACGTCGCGACGATGCAACAGTTTTCGCGCTCGAATCGAGATTTGGCAAAGCTCGCCCTGTTATACGGATACTTTTACATAACGATTTAGGTCGTTCGCACCGACCGAGAGGCCGGGCACGTTGCGTTGCTGAGAAACTGCCAGCACCGTCCTGAAACATCGTCGTTTCGTTGCCAACGAGTTTCTTTTCATCACCGAGTTCGGTCCTCGAGATTAGGCGCGACTCGGAGATCGTACGCTCGCTGTTCTAGTTTTTATCCGTGTCCTTTCATGGTCGTAAAGGTACGCGTGCCAATTCTCTGAGAAGGTTTTTCAACCCGACAGGAAAAATCTAGATAAGACTTATTTGCAGAAACCACAATCTACCAACTCTTATCGGATTCTTCGTTGTTTTTAATGTTCGGTAGATAAGAAACACTCTCGACCGGAATATTTCCTTCTGTCATGCTTACTATACATGGTATTCCAAGTTTGCGTTAATTATATTCGTATTCTACGGATATAAATAAGAAATGTTATAAGCTACTCGCCGCATTTATGAGGAAACTTTAACAAACAATTTTATTTAATACCTGGCTGCATGGTGCGAGCGAAATAACAGATTTCTAATGAAATAATAATAGAGAATAAAAACAATTGATACTAAACGGATATCCCAATACTTATGACCAGGAGTGTAGGTCGTTTCGTTTAAAGCTTCGTTAAGAAGTTAGAACAAAAATGGAAGATACGAAGGAACGGTAGTCTACTTGCCGTTGCTATGCTATAAGATAAGAGAGTAGATTCGCAATCAATGTAATCGCTACGTGTTAATACTTTCAAAGTGTTTGCCGTTCCTGTCGATGGAACACTGACGGCGATAAAGAACTGAATCTACGTACAGTACATATTATCCCGTGAAGTTTGCTTGAATTTAATTTCATCGCGATGACTCGGTCGACTATATTGATACTCTACTAACTTTATATATCGTTCATACTGTTTCAAACGACATTCTCACAAAATTCTTAAAGTTTGGCTGAAAAAATCTGGGACACTCTATATAGCGTAACAATTTTCTCGCAAGCATCGAATAACTTTCGACACTCACCTTAATGTCAAGATGAGCGACGTTCAGGGAATGCAGGAAGGCTATTCCGCCTAAAATTTGCTTCAGTAATCTGGCAACTTGTCGTTCTTCCGGAACTTCGTCTCTGTCCAGAATCATTTGTAATTCACCGCCAGGAGCCCTTTGAATTGAAAACAGTACATATATACACACATTGTGGAATTCGGCCTCGAAAATGGAGAATGCGACTTACAATTCCAAAACCAGGACCATTTCCGTGTTCGTTTCGAATACTTCGTGCAAGGACACCAGACGAGAACAGCTGGCCGCGGCATCCAGCACCGCGACTTCGTGCAGGGCTTCCGCCCTCAATTCCTGTGCCCGTCTCCTCTTCCTTAGAAATTTCGCTGCCCACTGCCTTCCGCTCGATCTCTCTCGACATCTTCTCACTGCCGCGTATTTGCCTCTGCGAAAGGAACGAAAAGCGTTAAAAAAAAATGTTGTAATATATCTGGTACGAGGTTACATCTTTACAAATGTTCTTAAAAAACATACGCAATGAAATATGAAAACGCAAAAAAATACGAAACGTAGGATAAATAGTACGCGACTAAAATCTGCTGGACGGAAAATAAATTTCTTTTCCAAGTTTCACTTAACTACCAATATTCTATAAAAATATGCGTTTGCACAGATATCCACGGTCTAATTATCGTGCGTTACATCTTGTACAATGCATTATATATTCAAATACAGGCACGTTATTCGAAGCTAAACCCCACAATCCATAAAAAATTAATTAGAAACGCGTGTCTATCTCTGTTGAGCGTGACGGACAAAGACGTCACGAGTGAAGTAACGTTGCGCGAGGAAGTTGTACGCGTGAACGCTTTACTTTCGCTCTTTCATCAACGAGCAGATACAAACCCGTTATGCTCGCGCTTTTCTAATTGCACATAATGTATGGAAATTCTGCGTCTGGCTTCGCGTTCTAATTTTCCACTCGGTAAACAACAAATAATCTATAAATTGTGCGGCTACATTTTCGAACGATACCGAGACGACCGACGATACCCTGTGTATCATGAACGCGTCGAAACGGTGCGCTTGTAATCCGATGATCTAAACAACCTGTAGAAAGCGAAGTTGCGCGGGCAACGCTCTTGTCGACCGTCTCTTTCGATTCTCGGCCTCTAGTCCTAAGAACAACGGTGAAAGCATCACCGTTAATCGCACGAGTCTCGTTTCTTTTTGTAACGCCCAGACGTTTTTCCCGGTCCACGAACGACTCGTTTGGGAACGGCCTCGAGATCGAACCAGGCCTATACAACAATGGAATTAGATGGAACGCCGTGTACGTTTCGTCACCATATCGATGACTGAATGATATGAAATTTCCCTTAAATATTTCCCTCAAAGTATTTGCGATCAATTGCTCGCAGGAAATTACAAATAAATTTGGAATAAAACGTTCTCCTTCTGTTTGTAAAAAATCTAATATGCATTAACAAAACTCGTATCGTTAGTGCGTTACAGTAAAACTTCGTAACTATTAAATCTCGTAGAAATACTTCGTTACCTGACAAACTCTGTGCCTTTAAATGTTTTCATTCCTAAGTTAAAAGCCGGATCATGAAGGGACTCTTAAACTATTATACTATATGGAAGGTGCACAAATATTGACATAGACAGTAAAATATATTATTGGTATGTTTCTAACAGGTACTATAGAATTGCAGACTGGTACCCTAATAGAAAATGTAATAAAACCTGGTTACAGTTATTATCCTTCCTAGTAATATTTTTCTATGGGCTTTTGTAGACATTGCGTACTATTACTACGGCTTAACCGAAGTGCCCGGGGATATTTATGAGCGATAGCTTAAAGCTACTTTTCAGCTACCTCATTTGTACCTGTATTCGACTAATTGCCAAATTAGGAGACCCGATAGCAACAAAGCTTTATTATGGCAATTTGTATCCCTTGAATGGCCTAATTGCAGTATTTGAGTTTACACGTTTCGGACGCACTATCTCTTTCCATGATATCGATAGAACAGAAAATATCCTGGACGCGTGTCATGATTTTTCTGCATAGAGTTGCTCGTTACCCATGAAGCGAATGAATCGAGCGACGGACGTCGGTGTAAACGTCGTTAGAGAGCATTGTTACGAGGTCGGTATCCCACAGAGTAAATCAGGGAACGAGACGACACCCTGCTTGGGTCGTCAACGATCAGGTATTTCAGGTATACTAGATGGAAGCGATATAGGGAGGTCGTAAAATCGGTCAGTGGTTAAACTTTACAACTTTCAATGATCGTAACAATTAATTTCAAAGCTGTTGGACGTCATAAGAACCCGCAGGATCTACAGAACCTCGTTCATAGAACGATGTCAACGCAGAATCGTTTCTTGCCTCGCAGTAATGTCTAAAATATATTTCTTACGGTACTCCAAATAAAAGTATTCCAACGCCTAGAGAAATCTTTTCTAAATATGTTTTGTTATATGAAACACGATTATACTTGCGACGTTTGGAACGAGTCTGAAAATATACACAGAAGTTTTAAAAAATACTTGATCGCCACAGCTTTTTTACATTGTTCAACACACTTTTTCAACGATTATACTTCAGCTGTAACTAGTTCAATTAATCGCCTTAGTATTCTAATTTTACGAACATCTTTCGCTACGTTTCATTCACCTACTGTACACATTGCGAATAGCTCGCGTGGATACTTGCGAGCGAAAAGCACGCTGAACGTTGCTTTAATTATCATCGACGACCATAAAACTGTTAACGAGCGCGTTGACTTTGCAGGGAAAATTTTACGGTGCCGAGGCAGCGTGAGATCATTGATGCAATTATCGGTGGCATTACTCTGGATCGGCTGTAGCTCGCGGAGGAATCGCATCGCCGATAAAAAGTCTCACGACACCTTCGGTGATAAAGTTCGTACACAAAAGTTGTACACTGTTCGCGTGCGCTCGGTTTGAAGATTTTTGTAGCTCGACCGGGTTATCTTCCCGGCTGTTCCGAGTATCGGCGTGGATGCTTTTCACTTGATAAACTGGTTGCGAGATCGACGTCGCCGGACGGTTTAACTCGTGTCTTGGTACCTCTCTCTCGTTGATCAAGCGACCAGCTCGCTCTCCGACGAGTGAGAACCACGGCTTGTCTAGGTATGTAGGTTGGCAAATGCCAATAGTTGTCGACGATCGTGGTCAGACTCCACCGAACGGGTCTCTTATCTACGTTCTAATTACAGGCTGTTACACTGCCAGATCTATCTGACGTTAACGTCCGAACAAAGGGAAAAGAGACGAACGCATTTAATGCAGTTCGTCTTCGATCTTTTGGAACATTATATCGTCTACTTTACGCTAAAGTCACGAGCGTGTAGATTTTCATTGCTTCGAAGGAAACGAAAGATTAGAAAGACTAACGAAAAGAGAACGCTTGAACCGATCGCTTCGACGAAGGCGTAACAAGATTGTGCGCTTTAGAAAGGAAAGGCAATCGTTTCCAGAGAATAGAAGATTGCGATAATTGGAGGTTATTTGAACTTTCATTTACCCGAGGGTTCTAATTTTCCAGCTAGACCCGGCAGCAGCATCGGACATCGCCATAATTACAGCGTCGCAATCGCTGTCGCCGTAATATCGGATTTACAGTTGCGCCATTAGGTGGCAAGAGATTGCGAGCATTGTTTCCAGGATATCTCGAGTTCGATACAATGAAATCGCTTCGCAGATTTCCCCGTTCCTAATAAAGCAACTAACCCTTCCACAACAGTGATACGACCGATATAGCGAGCAAAATAAACCTCCGATCTCGTTCTTTCGATCGTACGGACTAAACTACGAAGCATATAAATCTGCAATCGCGTAACGTATTCATGAAATGTCCCAAAGATATAAACTCGGTAAAAGTTTTCAAGATTAATGATAAAACAGGCCCAATAGGATTGGTGCGCATAGTCCTTTGTTTTTGAGAAATTAATCGAGAAATTATGTTTTTGAGGCGGTAACATTTTATGTTTTTAATGTTTTTATTACAATTCCCACCTAAAATAATAAAATAATGTAATATATACGTATAATATCACTACATATTGTTAGACAACATATAATATACAACAATATGTAAAAATATGTGGTACTAATACAATAAGTAAAAATAATAAGAAATGTGTTAAAGTAGATTGTGAAAACTAGGTACCAAAAGAATTTCTAAAGTAAAATATAAAGGAAACTTGTTAATTTTCGAAAACAAAGGACCTGGCACTTTCGAGCCTGTTTTACCATCTACCTAAAACATCGAACGCAGATACAATCGACTTATTCGAGATTTCGCGTTTCTCGACATCTCTTTGTAGGTGTTCAAATACTTTCGTAAAGTTCGCAGAATATATGTATGCAGGATCAAACGACTGAAAGAGATAAAGAGGGGCCACAGTCGGAACATAACGTAGCGAAGCTTTCGTTCGGGTCACCGGGTGAAACGCGATGGCGAACGAAGGTAAAGAGCCTAACGTGGATTTACGTAATGCACGTAAACGCTAGGAAACAAGTTCAGAAGTCGAGGAAGTGAACGCAGACCGAGTGTGCGCGCCGTGGCTGCATTGCTATGCACGTGATCTCGATTTCCCTGGTCGAGCCCAGGTCGAACTCCCACGCTCCGTTGTTACCGCTCGCGTATGCACGATTCTCGTAAAGATCGCGCCTTCTTCCAACAAATCGCATCTACCTTCGAGTCTAATTTGTCTTGGAAATGCGATGCATCGAGACTGTTGCTCAACACTAGCGCGATATTTCTTCCACGAAACAGCCAACTCTACAAAATGTCCCTGTGTTTCTCTGTTCAAACTTCGTCAGCGTGTTCATCGCTGAACGAGAACACGTGGGACACCCTGTACAATCTCGCGTCTTAATCTCAACTCGGTGGAATCGAGCAACGTGTCTTCAAGTTTTGCGCAACACCGTGCCACGTTCTTCTCGCCGGAGTCGCTCGAATAAACCTGGCAAATTACACGAACCAAGATATTTGCTCGTGTTAGGATGACGGGCAAGTCTCGGGGAACGGCGTCAAGCGGAGAGCAAGAAATCGAAATTGTATTTTTCGTCCCGTCGAGGTAGCACCTGCGAGAACGGCCGCGCCGCGTTCGTTACGCCGGTGAACAAATTCCCCGTAATAGCGAGGAGGCAGCTGCGAGCTGCAGCCAACAGGTGGTGCGATAAATCGAGGCCGAAATTTTATTCACGACCGTTACAGAGAAGCTCGTTTCTAACTTAACGAACGAACGTGGACTCGTTCTCCAGGAAGAACCGCAGTTGTGATTAATGTGTCTGGATCGTGGATCTCCGTGAATCTAATTGGGGTGGTCGTGTCGTACATGATACGATGTGTTCTTATGCATTGACTCACGATTCCAACATTTACCAATAATACTTCTTCGTGTCTACGTATCGTATGTGCCACGTGAAATATTTCAGATTTGAAACCAATTGGGAAATATAGTGTGTGTGTATATATAGATATATATATTTTGAGAGAAAAATTACAAGATAAGAAGGTTTCGCCTAAATCGATAAGAGATTATTGCAAGTAATATAAGCAACGATATTTCGTATCTGTGAGCTCATCGGCAGATTGCAAAACTTAATTTCGATATACTCTGGCTAAATATCGAAAGAGATAATTTAAGTAAAAAGCGTTCGGTTATTTATTACCTCGGTCGGATATTCCAAACCATCTATCAACTAGAAAACTTGACTAAGAAACACGCGTATATCGATTAACGTTTTCTAGTTTCGATAAAACCGTCTTTGACCAAGTAAACGTTGTAGTCGTGAAATGTGATGAATTTTAAGTAGCTTGAATCCCAGTTCGATCGGAGCGCATGCCAGCCGAAGAAAACGAGGTTGGTTCGAAGTCTTTAACGAGGAGCCGCGGTCGGATTTCTCCGTGAAAATACAAAGTGCCGCTTGGCAACTCGTTGGAGGTTAATTACGTGGGCGCATTAAGTCCTGACCTTGAAAGGTATCGTGACAGAAACTCGACTTTCGTCTAAGCGAACGCGGAATCGCGCGAGCGTGACTGTCGTCGACAAGACCGACGTCGACACACTTGCTGGACCACGTACATATTCACCATTGGCGTAGCTCGAATTTACCGATTCATTAAGTCAGAGGTAGCGAAAATACGCCGTTTATGTTAAATTTAAAAATACTTGCTTCGCATACACGCACAATAATATATGCAGAAGCGTTTCCATCAAAAGCTAAGCTAAACCGTACTGGGTCTTATACTGGGTCTAATAATGCAAATATTTTTAAACTCAGCGTAGCGTAATTTAGCTTGGCTCTCGGGTGGATCCGCGGTTTTATCGACTTCATACAACGTTTTCACGAAAGACGACGAACTACCATAAGCACGCGAGAGACTAAATTCACGTTTCGAGGAGTGGAATTTCTGCGTTCGATGAAAGGAGAGGACCTTCTATGGTAGCGGTGGAAGAAAACAAGCCTGATCAACGGGTTCCAACGAGAAATCACGGGATCTAGACGTTGCCGGCCTGGCGCTTCGGATTTCTCCGCGGAAATGTAAAATAGCTGGTTCGAGGTAGTTGATGCGTGCACGGGCGTCTCACGAGCCAACGTTCGGAACTGTTACACCGGAAATTAAAAAATTATATGTTTATCTTGTAACATGTATTCGCTATCTTTCAAAAGTATCTGGATAATTACGCGTTTTCGACCAGATGTATTTCAATTATAAAATTACTGATAAATTGAACCGCAATGATTAAACCGCGGATGTGTTTATGAAAATTCATATTCCGAACATAATTAAACACACGATACCTCAATAAGCTTCGCCGCTCACATATTATAACAAGTATAATATTTTACTACGAACTGTTTTACTATGTACGATACATTTTTCCATATTATGGGCATCCAGTATACCTTTGCGCATTTCACATTTTCTATAAACGTTCGCTAACAAATTTTCAAATCTCGCTACGAAACGCCGCGTGAAAGTCGCGTTTCCGAGATAATCCTCGAGGCTGCGGGGCGATAAAATATCGACTTCGCGTTCTCGTGTTTCCTAAACGTTTCTACGTATTCGAGTTTCATTGCGCAACGATCGTTAATCCCTTAACCCGTTTCTGACGCATCGCATGCGTTTCCCAGGAAATACTGTCAAAAACTTTGTAAACGACTTCTCTGTATAACATTAACGGTGCAAGAAATCGATGTGCAATTATGTACGTCGCGTTGTTAAATTTATCGCAATTTCCCGTGATTTTTACTGCAGATTGGTAGCCTCTGTGAGAAAGGAAGGCAAATGTTCCCGGGGTGCGACGGTTTTTGCGGCGTTAAGGTCGTTAGAGGATAAACGGGAGATTTGCTGCAACAGCCAGATAGCAAGAAGCCCTCTACGCGGAGGTCTAGTCGCGAGGAGCGCGTTAAATCGACGCGCTCGCAATCCTATGACTACGTTCCGAGAAGAAAACGAAAGAACGGAACATCTCGAACCGTGCAATTGCCGCGAAGACGAGGATGAAGCTAGAAGGCAAGACGTAGCCGGATAATTTGGCGAAGCTGAAGGTTCGTGATCGCGTTATCCGGCAATGCAAGGTTCTACGACTCTCAAGGAACAAAATTAATTAGCAATTTGTAACAAATGAAATTGCACCTGGAAGCGGTAATTGCAAACGTTTACCGCGTATCTTTATATAGCTGCGATATTGGCAAGCAACGGTTCGAATTTACGAGCTCCTTGAACCACGGATAACGTCAAAGTTGTAACTCGAGGCGTCACGAAAGTATACCAAGCAGGAAACTGGACCGTTCCACTGTCGTGCTTCTCTGGTTAAAGAAACTCCTGGACATTTCCTGCTCTTCGATCTCCGCGGCCGGTACTGTAGATGGAAACGATATACGAGTAGCGCGATCCTAAAATCAGTGGTTAGCTAAAGTTTATACGTTTCGAGTGTCGAATTTAATGTAAATATGAAATTAGTAGAAGTTTACGAAAGTTATTTGCAAAATTTCTAACCTCTCGAATCTCTTTCCTGGAACGCAGAGATGCAGAAACTCAAAATTGCATAAGTAGTTATCGTCGACAGTCTAGCAGCTAACTTTCAAATAATTAAGACGTCGCAGCATACATATGCCGAGGCATTTCAGTAGCAAGCAAACGTGTTAATACAAAAGACGAGAGAATGATCATTCGTTTCTACGGCGTTCACGAGTCTATTATTATTTACAAGTACAAAGTATTATTATCTGCACGGTGATGAAAACGCAAACTAAAATTTATTGCGCATTTCTCGGTCCAAGAGACGATCGCGTCTCATTTGATCGTTGCAGAATCCGTGGGAATATCAAGGAATAGTTTGCTCACGGTTTCGTGATCAACCTTAATATTTAAGAACGCAACAATACTTTCACTATGTTTGTTTCTCTTAAATAGCGCCAGCTACGTTATTATTTTTCCAGCGAGTCCCTGGTATCTGTGCGGGACTTAAAGCGTACTTAGGACCTCGTTCGATCGTCCGACCGCGTCCCATGTTGAAGAAGCGCGAACCAATAGCCAAACCAATCCCTTTTACATCTCGTTTCTTTGAATCCTCGGTTTCAGGGATGAACCAGTTACCCGGTATCGAGTCTCGCAAATTTGTTCACAACGTGGAATAAAGTTCTAACCGGGGCTGAACGCGGTAGTGCCGCGAACTCCATAGAAAGTATACACTTTCACCGTAGTGGTATCTCCATCCAGTGCTGGATTTGTACGAGACGCGACGAGGAGCTGTTCGAAGCTTTTGCACGATGATCGAGACAGAGAAAAGCATCGAGAGCTTGAGGCTGCGACCTCTTTGTGGCTTTGTGGTTTTCGCTTGAACGTTCCATACGCTCTTAAGCAACGAACCACTTGCTTCCAGAAATTCGTGCGATGTGTATGTCGCTTTTTGTGTGCTTTTTCAGATCACAGAACAAATCCGTGTAACTTCTGAACGATGAAAGAAACGTTATTTTTCATACTTTCCATCCGTAGTTTTCGCATTTAAAAACGCGAAAAGAAACAAACTTTCCCTTCGGACTGGAATCACCGAGTCGAAGGTCCAGCATGACCTAAAATACGACGTCTTGGCGTCGAGTGTCTGACGAGTGACCACATCGTAAGTCAGATATTACAACGTTTCGGTGGTCGTGCTCTCCTAAATTGGATGTCTGTTGTTTCTTCCCACGACCAGGGATCAACCGCAAAGTTCGAAACGGCGTGTTACTTAAAGCTACCGAGCATAGACACATTAAAACTATATACGTAGCCTGGTGTAAGATCAATGACCCAGGGTCAAGAGGAGAGGTAGGGGAGCCGAGCAAAGCGTTAAGTGCTCGTTGCCCTCTGGTGTAGAGCGGCGGACCAGGAAATCGGTGCTAACACCGGGATCAGAGTCTACGTCGTGCAACACAACCTTGTGTGTATCCATCGTCCTTTAAGGCATCCATTAGCTTCCTAACTACTAAACACACCGGTCAGTCCGACGACCTCGTGCTCCTACCCACCATCCGGTCTACGAAGTACCTTCTTCCACCTCTTCCCTTGAGGAGCTTGTGCCTTTTTATTTTCCTTACTCTTCCATCTTCGTCCACCGCTTCTACCGTTTTCTCCTTCCCCTTCGTCTCCCTCTCCTCTGCCTCTCCTTCTACCATCCTCTCCTTGTCCCGATACCGACGTTCGAGGGTCATCGACATCCGCGACTGGAGACATTGTACGCAACGTCGTTGCTCGGCTATCGCGGTTACGAGCTTGGCCACGCACCTTGCGCTAACGGTCGACATCCTTCGTACCTTGCGTCTCTTTCATCTATGTAAGTAGCCCTTTCGATGGTTCAGAGGTTGGAAAGCTACAGAAAGGGTAGATTTATTTGGTGCGAGAAGCATTCAGCTCAGATATGGTCGGTTGTTGCGCAGGTCGAAACTAATTTCCATCGAACGCCAACGGTGTGATGTTGCAGACGATAAGTGGCTTGTAAAGTTCTACTAAAAAAAAACGGAAGGATACAGGAAGCTGAACGCAAACAATGGCTCAAAGTGGACGTACGATTGATGCGGTAACAAGGTTTGGTGCAGAGTAATCGCAAGGAGTAAACAGAAATATCGCAAAGTAAAATACGTTGCAATACCTCTTAATTTTTTATTTGACGATCGAGAAGCTCGTGATGAGAAAGCACAGAAAGTGCAGATAGAAAAAAACGTTCCAGTGCCCCTGAGAGGAGAAGGTTGCGCAACGTTGTGTAATCGGCCTAACGAGCTGCGAACGCAACTGGAACGAATTTCACCGCATTGGTAACGATGTAACGCTGGCCCGTTGCAGTAGTTGCACAATGGATTTGCATTCGAGAGAGAACCGATGCAAAGCCGGCGATCGTAGACGACGCGGTCGGTCTGCCTACCTATCTGCTAATTTCCTTAATTGCCAGCAGAGTCGAGTGTAATTAACGACGACCGGGGGCAACGAGTCGCTCTGGTTTCCGTACCACGGGGCCCTGTAATGAGATAAACTTAACCATCGGATGGCATCGAGATCGTTCCGTCCAGAATTAAGCGGTTCGCGTGAAACCAACTGCCTCTTACCAACTCTATACGCTATAACGGAGAGGTTCTTAACCTTTTGTTTACCACCGATTTCCTATAAATAACTCTTTATTGTCTCAGACCAGCGAGACTTAGCTCGCAACTCCCATCCGTAACGTGTTGAATATATGCGTTTGAAACTCTCATCAACAACCTCCGAATTTCAATAGAAGCGAGCCGCTATAAATAGATGAATACGAGTATTAAATATCTTTTATTCGAATAAAAAAATAATTACTTGCGTGTGTGACGACTTCCGTCCCCCGCGGGCCCATAGACCACAGATTAAGAACCGACTATATGCTATGCTACATTATAATGTAGACTATATATAATAACATATACTATGGACTGTAATATAAAATGAATGAGAAATTTTTCACTAATATTGGGTTGACGACTAAGTAATTGCGGATTTTGTCATCAGGTGGTATTATTTAATTAATTACTTAGTTGTCAACCCAATACTACGATTGTTAGATCAAAGAGGGAAAATCCGTAGGATCTAGCAACAATTCGATATGGAAATCATAGGAGCAAACGCGATGAATATATTTTTGTGGATTTTCTGATGTTTATGGAGCTAGAAGGAAGCAATCGTGGAAGAAGCGAGAATTTAGTTCGGCGAGAGTACAAACGCGGGGTAACAGAAACGCATTATTGCGCGAGACAAGCGGACACGTTCGCAGTCTTCCCGTCGATTGTCGCTCGTTAACGCCATTGTGCTGGTGGACTTGGACGCACAGCGGGTACACGCGTTACGCAATACACGCACTTGATACGGCTTGCGGCTGTCCAGGATGGACCGAGAAAAATACGGGGAATATCGTGTCGCGAGTCTGCCGCTGCCATTTAACCGTCGCCGGCTAATCGACTAAACTTCGCTAAGAAGCGAAACTTCCAACGCAATCGTCCGGGCTTATAATCGAGTCGTGTCTGCGTTGTGAATGGACCAAGTTCTGGTTAAATCTTTCATTAATCTTTTTAATCCCTTGACGCCAATCGCTGTGACGGAGAAACTTTTCCTGGAGTCAAAATTTGGAGTAATAATGGAGCTTCTGAAAATCCATCTGCTGATCGACTTCAGCTCTCGTAGAATTATAAATTTCAGATTATCCAGATACAGAATTCGTATTCGACGTTTCAAGAAAAAATTCTCATTTTCATAAATTTATGTATCACAAAGAAATACTTGTAAATTGTAAAAGTAGGACAAATCCTAGCAACTATCGTTCGTTATCGTCGTGCTTCTAAGCGTTTTAATTTACGCGATTGATCGGTATGGTTTCTGAGCGACCCGATGTTCGTAGTTGACACGGGAACGACAAACGCTTCTTTTTCTTTTTGCGAATTATAATCCTTGGTCTCGGGTCTGTTGCAGTTCCTGATTCTTCGCAAATGTCGCGAGAGAAGAAAGTAGCAGCAGGACGAGCTCTTAAACAGTCGTTTGAATTCCATGCCTCGTTCACAGTGGTACGAAAAGGAATTCAGCTGCGGTAATGTCACGGGAGCAGGTTTTGGAATCTTGCTGGCAAAAATGTATTTTTCTGCTTGTTGCTTCCATGCTAGAACACTTTTATCATTTTTACGGGATCGACTGCATTCCCGCAAACCGCTTCGAATCGTTTCATTCGAAACCTTCTGCGGTCGACCGCCGCAGAAATTTTTCTTTCTCTGCCTGCAGGATGATTATTACTGTGACACAAGATGATTCTCCGTCCTACGAAGGATCATATATACATATATATCTCGAACGAAGTCGTAACAATTTGTCATGCCACGAAAACAATATAATTCAATCGTAATTCAACGTGTTTCCTTCGTTGCTATCGTTGAATATCGTACAAAACGTTTCTGTGGACCATTTGCTTCGACTCTCTCGATATACGTACATGCATAATCCAACAATTTAATTTTTAACCTTTCGACAATGTCGAGAGTGCGTCGAAAGGTCATCGAGGATCTCGCAATTATATGGTCGACAGCAGTCAAAAGCCTGTTGACCAAATACCACGATCGTCTACCTTCTCTGGGAGAGTTTGTTCAGACGAGCAACATTTTTATCGGGCAACGAGCACGGTGAAACTTTCACGCGAATCGTTCACCGGTGTTTATCCGCTGCCCGCCGAAGAACGAACGGAATGATATTTAACCTCATCCGAGAACGGTTACAAAACGACCCGTTCCAGTTTCCTCCGGCTCCGTTTTCCTCTTTTTCTCCTCGTTCGTTGCTCTCGTAGCCATTAACCAACGGCTCAGCGAGTTTTCGCGCGATTCCTGTCTCTCGACTAGTTCGTATCATCTCCAACGAGAAGGTTAATTATACGCTGTTTCGAAAGAGACTAGGAGAATTCTAATATCGCGATTAAATGGGTCATAACAAAAACCTACTCTTTTTTTTCAATTTTCCAATCCTTTAAATTACATCATCGATTCACAGATCCTCTGAAACGATGTTACTTCGATCGATCGTTTTACAACATCTTAACAATTTTTACGCAGAAATCGACGCTGTGGCACACGCCGTGACCTACGGTGTTATTTTTAGAAGCCTGATCTCGACAGGATTAATAATCGAATCAGATTAGCGCAGGGAGATTTTAATGCGCGGTACCCAGCCGTCGACCGGTTGGTCGATTTTGGTTCGATCGGCCCCTGGGTCCCTTCCTTCTCCCATCGACATCGATTTTTGCTCTTTTCAAACCGGGTCAGCAAACTGTGGCGACCGACGAAGGACGTCAAGGGAGTCCATCTCCCCTCTTTGCCCGAGGCTTCCTCCTTTTCGTCCACGTACGTTCGCCAAACGCCTCGTGCGTCTCCCTCCGGTTACTTTTTTTCCTCGTGAAATTTAGAAGTCGACGCCCGTCCCTTCGTTCGTTCGTGACGAGCATTAATCCTGACAACGACCAAAGTATCCTCTTATTGGCGTTTTGCGGCGTTCCGTGGCTAAATCGGGACCCCCGAAGAAACCGATACTCCATACCAACGGATTTCTCGATCCCCTATCTCTCGTGATTTCTTTCAACGTCCCACCATACAACCTTCCCTTTCTTCCTCCCCAGTCCCTCGCGCTTCCTCTCCTTTCTTATTATTTTTCCCCTCCTTTACATTTTCACGAAATCTATTAGAATGGTAACTAAGTGATTGCGGATTTTGTCAGTACCACCTAATGACAAAGTCCGTTGCCAACCCAATATAACGGCGAATCTATCGAGCGAGATGCAAGTCTCGCGGAATGTACAGTAGTTGCGCTTCGTTGCAACGATGCTCGATCGAGATACAGGGGAGGGAACGTCAGCTTTATTTTCGCAAGGCATCAAAGTAGACTCGGTTTATTTGCGATCGTCGATGGGAAGTTTTGAAGGGTACCAAACTGGTCGGTCCGCACCAGCCATACTTCAACGATCGACAGCAGGAAGTCGCCGTGCGGTCGAGATGAACGATCGTCGGATCGACCGGTCCATCTCTCCTTCTTTTCCTTCTTTCTCTTTTCCCTTTCGTGATACCTACTTTTCTAGCCGATAGGTCCACGATATTTGTACGTTTCTATCTGTATGCGGATGTTCGTCACATCCGACGCTCGGATATTTACAGAAAGTGGGATTCTCCGAGTTGGCTTTTAGACGCACTAATTAGAACTAGAACGACACTTTGGCCTTATTACCAGCTCGTCTTGAAAGAACGTTTCCTTCGTATCGCTACTGCTTCAAAAACGAAACGTCTATTATATAGCGCTCGTTGTCCACTCGCACGATGCCATCGACTAACAGTTATCGGCCATGTTAGTCACAGTTAGAGGGAGAATTTCCATAAACGTCGTCGCTATCGATGGCTACTGTCGATGAATCATAATTAGCCGAGGAAGATGTTGCGTTAAATCAAGGTGTGTCGTGTGTCTCTGCTGTATGAAAACCAAATCAAGTCGCGTGAGTCAGGCAGGAGCAAGTACAATACTTTTGTACCACGCGTCGTGGACAACAGTTTACAATGTGCGATGACCGACGCGAAACGTGGGCGACCAAAGGTATCGTCTTGCCAAAAGATCTTAGCCCTCGTTTTGTACCGTTCGAGTTTCGTTTAGGACGATAAGGTTTGTTGACCCTGAATTTTCACGGTGTTCGAAAAGACTTGTTTCGTGCCAAACGATAAACAAGAAAGATTAAATAATTTCTACGTATTGTTTTCGAAACGCAAAGACACGCGTCAGAGACGTTCACATCGACCTTGCGAGATACCGTTGTCAGAAATCGGTGACTAATAATATAAATTAACACCTACGAAAATTTCATCGCAGCGAAGAACGACAAGACGAAAGGAGGGAAAAGGGAAAAGCTCGCCTGTAACCTTTCGCTCGTTGCTATGTATGTAGAAAGATAATCGTGAAGCAATCTCCCGAGCGACGCCTTACGCGTAACGATAACGAATTATCAGTGTCGACTAATCGTAGGTATACTTTGTCACAATGAGGATCCCTGTTACCGGTATCTCCGGTAAATACGTCCGAGCGATACGTACCTGCAACAAACACGAAAAACTTGTCGTTAGTTCAGCCGTGGGTAATTCTGCTGAAAAATACGATATATGCTACCGTTCATAAGTACATATTTGGACACTTGATACAATTTCTGTCTGTTTAATGTTGAAATCCTAAATCAATTGAAATATCTGTTTCTAACAAGCCTAGCAGATTATAGTACAGAATAAACGGTAGAGAAACGTTGTACGATCGTGGCTTTGAAAATATAGACAGTATCGTATACTGTAACATCGGACCAGTAATTTTTTAAACGTTCAACTTAAACGTCTATATTGTTCGAACATAGAAAATAATGGTAATTATACGTTCTCCTGCTTGTCTCGTTCGGTACTTTCCTCTGTTAACCATTCTAGGGTTAAGGTTTGGTACATCGAACTCGCTCTTATGCAAATTAGCCGGGAGGAGAAGAGAGAATCGAGCGTCGTTGCTCTCTGGTTCTTCGGTTCGGATTCGAAGAGCTGGAACCTGGGCCGAGGAGGAGACACGATCGAGCATTCTCGTGCACAGGAGGAACGCGTTCACGCGAGAAGAGAACGCCGGTTATCCTCGACACGTTACGCCGTATACGTGTAGGAAGGAGCTATCGAAAATCTCAAATCCCACTAACCTCGTTGGCGAGCTACCAAGGCGATGGTGCACACGCCTTCGGTACGGATTTCTTTACAGCCTGCTGGGAATTTATTTCTTCTTTACGTGCGACGGATATATATTCGCGATAGCAGCCACCGCAGGTAGCCGTACGTAAGAGAAACGCGAATCGAGAAACAACGCCGAGAACCGTGTGCTTCGGGTGTCTCCTCGCATCGAAACGCTTCCTTGCGACGCTTCCTTGCGACGCTTCCACGACCGAGCCACCACGCCGATTCCTCTTCCACGTTGATAACTTTTTCTTTCGCTGCGTGTATCGCACGAGAGGTTTTTGATTCGCGATTTCGCGGCTAATAAAGTGCACGCGTGTTCCTTCACCCACGGAAGAAAAACGAAAGCGTGCCAATGCTGCGATCGATGGACAAGCGAATCGAGTCTAGCGAGCGAAATCCGATCCTTTCCAGACCTCTGATCGATTCGCGAACCAACCACGAGTGCACTTTGATTCGCGTCCCGCTGTTAGACCAGCCTTTATCGTCTCGAATCTAGGTTCGAGGACATTCGAGTATCGGAAACCGATATTTTCCCATCGGACTGAGTTTCTTTTATATCGAACTATGTTAGAACTCGTTATCTTTTTCGTACTCCAATATGAGTAGGTTACAAAATGGATGGCATTCAAGGCATATATTTTTCAAACGTAGCTCGAGATTTACTTTTGCACGAGCTGCAACAATTTTGAATTTAAAGGATGACGACGGAAAGAATGGTGATATTAAAAGATAAGGATCGGTCTAGGTGATAGTTTCTCGATAGCGTGCTTTCGATATCGACTATACGAGTAATAAAGCAATTATCTCAGTGTAAGATTAGAAATCATTACAAATGTTCGTCACTTCTTGTTTAATCTAGGTAATGTGTAAATACAGGTAATACGATACCATATTACCTATATTTATTCTACTAGGAACAACTCCAAAAGCACACCGGGTGAAATTAACTGGTTTTCATATCCAGACGACGTGAAACTTGCAATCGCTCGAAGAAGGGGCATCGATCGCGGAATAGTCGGAGCAATCGGCCGCGTTAAACGGATGCTAGAAACTCGGCCGTGTGACGTAACGTCGCTTTGCAGAGAGACTAACGATTATTACCTTCCCCCTTGAGTCGCCGGTCTTCGTCGTTGCCAGCGAAAGCCGGCGACCACGTGAAACTGTGACAAGTACTAAAGCGTGTCGCAATTACCTTAGAGACGATACTTCAACGAGGATCCGCTACTCGCTTTTGTATCGCGCGTACTTTACGATTTTCTTCGTTCTTCTAAACACGAATGCGGCCGTATTCGAGGCACGTACGTTACCGGACCGGAGCATGACAAATATGTAACGCGCTCTTGTTCAAACTGTCTCGAGGATCCGTTCTAAGTTTCTAAGGCTATGGTTAAAGTGGTTGCCTGAGGTCTGACGAATTGTCGTCCTCGATGATGGGACGTCTAAAGAACGACGTAACTAACTCGTAATTTACATACGTTCGCTAAGTTCTTACATTGTTTCGTTAATTTTCTAATCTCGTTACATAGCTACACGATTAACGTTTAATTCTCAAGACGCAAATGATTTATCGCAGGAGCATAACGTCAAATCACGGTAGATTCCAAAGTGAACTAAAGATACGGTGTTTGTAAACTTATCGCTGTCCTGTAGATTCGATGAAAAATCTAGTTGGTTAAAGCGGGACCAAATAAGCAAAGTCTACCGTATTCGATGGTGGCGTTTGAACGTGTTCGTCAGAAGCTTAGTTAACTTCTCGAGGAAGGTTTTTCGAGGAGCAGATCCTTTTCGAGGAATTCGCGTGGATTTCGAGCGTCTCCGTGACGAAAAGTACGCGTTCGATCAGCTGAATTCGTTAAGAGTCAGCACGCTGCTCGATATAAGAGAAGTATATACGTCTTACGCCGGAGAACCGGTTATCAATTACCACCGATTCGAGGCCGTTCGCAAAACAATCAGCAAAAATTCAGACCTCGGTGGTCACGCGTCGAAACGCGACTTAATCGCGGCGAAATTCTACGACGATTCGCGGATATTTACTGTCATTCGTTGCGCGCAATTAGCATCTTAAATGGAATACATCTACATCTCGAACGATGTAAGCAACGAGTTCTATGCTTATTTGTTATATTTATGAATCGCTCGCTTCACCAAAACGTTCCAATCTTCGACAACTTTAACGTCTTAAACACGTAACGCACGAACACAAATACAATCGTTGCAAGTGCAAATAAATATTTTGCTTATTTCGATTACTCGTCTTTTCAAGAATTCAGAACGAATTAAATTATATATGGATAATTTTATATCTTGCAAACGATACGTTGCATTCGCGTCAACGGTGGTTGATTTTACTATTGTGACAGTATTACGTCATTCTATTGGTAAATAAAGAAAAATCTATTACGTTAGGGATCTTCGAATATAAAATCTGTATTTTTCTTCCCTTCCAATAAATTCGTTTTTAAATATCAGAGCTGTTTCTCTACTTTTTGTAAAATAACAGGAATACTACGTATCGTTTGATTCGATTTCTATATTTCACTTACGTGTACACGTCTGAACCGCTCGAACCGAGAAGAACGAATAACACAGTCGTATCAACGACCCCGACTGTCGTGGCACGATACCATAACAATAATCCGCGCATGACAACAAGTGTCGCGATTACGCTAATTCCGTGTCTGTTTCAACACTCCTGAACGGTTCCTTTTTTCTAGGAATCGTATCGTTTCTTTGTTTTTCTTCGCGATATCACGCAGCGTGAAATAAAATTAACCGCAGGCGAAATACATACCTGCGCGGAAATATCATCGCGATAACACTCGTTATGCTTGTTGCGCTCCACCGCTCTTTTTTACCTTTCGTGTTTTTCGTTTTTCGATGGTTGGAATCGCGACGTGAGAAGTGGCTTTTTCACACGGTCTCGTTGGGCGGCAGCGATCGATGGGAAACGAGGATGAAAAGTAAATCGCAGTATATCGGAGCTGCAGTTATCTTATCCCCTTCAAGGATGTTCTATTCTTGGAAGCTGCATCTATTAACCGTTAGTCGTTATGGCTTCTTTCCTGATGAATCCGCCATATTTTACCGCGTTCTCCGCATTGCTATTTCAATTTATTGCTGTTGCTTGACTTTAATTACCTTCCGATACTCCTCGACTTTTCTTTTACACGTCATCTAATATTATAATCCGTCGTACTTGTGAGCGTAAACCACGCGTTTCTCTTTCGCGATTGAATCGCTGCTGCGTGTGACTTTGCGACGAAAAAGAAGTTTCGCGATGAAAAAATGTACGATGAGAAGTTGTTAGCCATCGTCGTAACGACAGAATTGTAAAAGTTTTCCCAGAGCGCGAATAAAAATACATCTTCGTATCGCGTTGGCGAAAGTTAAATGTTCCAAATAAATGATACGCAAACAGACATAATAAATAAAGACGGAATCTTCGAGGGAGCAAACAATAAAGTGGCAAGGTTATTAGCGTAAGTAGAAGTAAACCATTCGCGGGATGCTTAATGAGTTTCTCCACTCAGCTATTAACTCGAGACACCGACGTGGCCATGATTTATAGCCGTGGTGAAAAATCGAGAGAAACGTATCTGGTTTTGTCGGCGAGACGCGTGGGCGTTTGTATTTCGGTTAAGAGGAAGCGAACTGCCTGCCAACCGAAAAAACAGGACCAACGACAAACCCGATCGTGTGTCTCCATCTCCATGAATTTATAATGCTTCGTTTAATTGCGAGCTGGAGAATGGATGTCCTCGAGCCGAGCGAACGAAGAAAGAAAATAAATAGTGGAAATTCGACGGCTATTTGACGGAACGAGATAGTTGGACGAGAGACGCGAGTGCGTCGATGCGGTAAAGGGATCGCATCCGGGGCAAGGCGGGACCTGCATCCGGCCTGAAAACGGATGAGACCTGGCATTCAAGTGCAAATCGTTTCACAGCATTGTGCTCGAGAGCTGGAGACCGTGGTAATGGCAAAGACGCTCCTACCTTTGCTACCGACGAGGGAGGATTTCGAGGAACCAGACGGTTCGACGCCACCCTCCGTGAAATTCCACGACCAGAGACTAATTGAACGTTCGCCTCGTAAGAAATACCTTTATCTCAAATACAAATTGATTTATCTATCGCGGTGATATGAAATTGATTTATTTGCCTGTACCAGTAACCTTTTATTTCGTATAATTATACGATGGAAGTTGTTAAGAGACAGCCAAGCTTCGATGCCATTCTCCTCAAATCCGTCTTCCATTTTCTATCCATTTTCTCTACGGCGTATAACGAGACAGATTTCCTTTCTATTACACGATTAACCGTAATGACGGACGATGTACAAGGCGAACATTATCGGACGTTTGCTATTTTATGTTTATGCGAGACTGCATTCTTCCTACGAGGCTTAATTGGAATATTCCTGTTCCATTATTGCCGGCCCAAGTCCGGCTTGGCTCCATCTTGCCATCTTTCTACTAAAATATTTACATAATGCCGGTAATTGACTGTCCGATCGAGACCTTATAATTTAACATGGTCGCTATGACAAATCGCTTCGAGCCCCAAGCGATCCGCCCACATAGGCAAACGAAGACGCGTTGCTATGTGCCACGAACCAATTGTTTTTACCATTTGTATCGTCTGATATTCTCGACTCTCTTTGCTTTCAACGAAATAATAGAAACGTAATGAGAATCGATCGAATTTTTGCCGGCGATAAGCGACGAAGATATCGACGATCGGCAACCGTATGCACAGTAACCCGTTAAAATCGCGGATGCAGATAACACAGTCGTTTCGTACAGCTTCCTTCGAACGAAGGCGAGTCAAGTGCGCGACCGTTCATAATGTCGCGAGCCTAACCGCTAGGATCGATCAATTGCGGTGTTCGTAGCGCGGATTACGCGTACGGCCGACACGTTCGAATCAATTTGCAGCGATTCGATGGACGTGGTGGCAAGGAGGCGAGTCGTGACACGTTGACTCGTTCGCTTGGAAACAGCAAGAGAGGAAACGAAGAAAGGGAAAGAAACGGAGGAAGAAGGCGGGCGAGTAAGGGTATAAAGCGCCGAACCTGCCAAGGAATAACTTCACGCATGCTTCCCACGTGACTCAGCCGGTCGAACATAGATACGTATCGTTGGTGAGCCCTCCGCGTACAACCTGCACGCACGATGCGTGGCGAACGTCTACGTTTCGTTTCGACTGACCGTGCGCGCTCGTGACTCAACCGAGCCTCTAACCCTTTGCTTTTTTCACCTCTCCCTTGTCCCTCGAATTTTCGCTTTTTCCCCTCTCGCGAATGCTGACCAAAGAGGCCTAACTGTGCTCGTAGTGCGCTTTTCGGATATTTATCGTACAAGTATCTCGAGAGCCAAACTTTGATCAACCCCGCTTCTCGTCGATTCCTTAATTTCCATCTGCCTTTTCTCCTTGCGAAGTTAAAATATCCTATCCGAAGGTAATAACAAATTATTTGCCTGTACACTTACGTGTAACAATGACGCAGGCTATCGAAAAATAACGTCTAATTTGATCGAATAACGTCTAATATTTGAGATCGAAGGAAAGAGAAAAGATCGGTCGTCTCCAATGTTTCATCATGCAGAGGATAGAGAGGAGATTTTTACAAAGCGATGGAACCGATGACTCGTCTTCGACAACTTCGTTCCGTTGTTTCTACCTTTCTAGGAAGTATCTTCGTCATTGTAAGAAATACAGATACCATGATGTAACACGTGGATCGTTTCGTGTCTCGTTCATCTAACGATTTGTGATTACGAAACAAAAGTCGCGTTCCTTTCTCCGATGTGTCGAGTGTTTTGACAGGGGTCTGAACGCGAAGACTGTGAGTCACAACGCGATTGGTATATGCGGTATGTACGTCCAAGCGAGTTAACGTTCACGTGTGATTCAACGTCGACCAGGGTCCGGTCGAAATTCCTCGGCGCAGTTCTGCCTGCGTGCCTTCTCGCTCGCTTCTGCATACAAAAGGCTACTACGTCGTGAGAACCGAGAACCGGCTAATCTGTAAACCGCGACTCTTTCACAGAACTATCGATTCCAGCTTAAGGCGGAGACAATTTGTCCCTGACATATCCTCCGTCACAAATTAGCAGGTATCGTTTGCTTAACAGAGACCTAAGCCATAAAATGATTTATTTCCTTAATTACCTACCCTATTTCTCACGTACCTATTTACAAGAGTTGGTTATTAGCTTTATCGTTAAAAAGAATTTCTTCGATTTTGAGGAAATATATATATTCTAATTAATTTATTCTAAACGTAGACCGTAGCAAGAGGATTTCAATGACATAGTTGAAAGTGTGCAAACAACCGGTTAAGTTCGCATAAGCTTTTTCAGGAATGATTTTCGATTAAACGAGCAATATTTTGGAAATTTTTAGAAGCATGGAAGAACACGTGTTTAGCTTCAGAACGAAAAGACAATTTCTAGGACGAAATTTTCAAACTGCCGATAGATAGAAAAAGAAGCTATTGCTCATTTTCTGACGAAACGCTACGTCTTTCTTCGCCGCTAATTTCCTGGAAAATAATAGGATAGAATAATAGAGGATTACGAAGGTGGAAGTACGTGGATAATCGCGAATTGCAGAAGTAAATAGCGATTTACGAGCAGCCAGGTATTTCGTAAAAAAGTCACGGCGAAAAGTGTCGCAAGTTTTAGCGTTGAAATAAGGTCGTCCACGAGCGTCGTATATAGCACGCGCTATACCGAGATCTATGCTGGAAGGGTTCTTATTTGCAGGTTAGATATCGGTGATACTTAATAGCGTTTCGAAGGAAACCGAGACTATAAATCAGACAGCTTTCAAAACTAGCTACATGGCATGGACATGCTCTCATTAATACCACACATCGGCCACGGTAATTGGACGGTCTTTTAGCGGTACGATCGGCAACTTTCAGCCTATATAATCGGCAAACCCACGCACGAATTCGCGTATCCTACACCGTGACACGAGATCGTTGCTCTGTCGCCATCGCTCTGTAACGATATCGTGCCTTCGACACAGTGCTCGTGACAAAACTAGGAAAGGTGTTCGGTCGAGGCGATCGTGAATCGCTCTCCTTCGAGAATCGTGGCCGTTACGAGATACGATCGCCAGCAACTTCTTAAACGCGATCCACCATGTATCGACGATCGCTAATATCGTTGCTTGCTTCTATCGTTTAGTATCCATAATTTAGACAAATATTTCGTAACTGCCATTCCTTCTCATAATCGTTTAAATGATACGTAACTATACTCTTCGTACAAAAGGAACGTTTTTTGTGATCCAAAGAAGACAGATTAGAGTTTGAATTATTTTATTTAGCGCGATAACTGTACGCATCTGGACAATGCACTTGCAAAAATTTGCAATCGAGTGTTTGAACGAACGGAGTCTTCGACGTAGCAAACATCGCGCGTTCCCGAGTGAACGGTATTCGTTGCTAGTCGACGAGTTCACATACATAGTTAGCGAGCATACGTAATTCGTGAACACCGACGTAGACTTTAAACTGCGACAACGGACCACCTCTGCGGACAGCGTCGAGTTCTTCAATGGAGACGTTCAAAGGATAACACCGAGAGATTTATCGCGAAACGAATCTCTCGATGTTAGAAACGGACGAGCTGTCGCGTAGGAGCAAATGATCCGAGCGAGTCGAGCACACGCGTCGCGAACTCTGCCCGCCCCTTGATCCCATTAGCGAGAATCCCGAGACTCAGGTATTTCGTTCTTCCTGGGAAGGAACGCCTTTTACAACGTGACCCCGTATTTCGTCGAGACAAGACACGAAGGATGAAAGAGGCGAGATGACTTCTCGCGAGCCGCAGCCGCAACGCGTCTTCGTTTATCGGGCTGGTTCGTGAGGAGGCCTACTTTGCACGTGGCCTACTTGCGGAAGACCGGCGGTCACGCGAGAAGGCATCGAGCCGACACGCGTCTCCAGTCGACGAATCGGTTTTGACCTCGAACCGAATCGGAAGTAACGTTCTCCGCTAGAATCTTTTCGCGCGTAACAAACCGTCGTGGATAATTCCTGTAGCCGCGCATCTACCGCGATGAACCGCGATTTAACGGGCAAGACGAAGAGAAACGCGTCGGTTTGCCGTGGTGACGGTCACCGCGATGTCAAGCATAGACTTGGAGACTGAAAGAGTGGCGCGAAGAAGGAGGCTGTCTCACGCGAGACGTGTCCTCACCTCGGTGTCGCGACGATCGGGGACCCAGAGACCTGAATAACCGTAGCCGGCGGGCCCGGCAGGGCAGAGTAACGGTCCACGGATGAAGGTTACTCGCATTATCCACGGGCCGATATCTCTCTCTCTCTCTCTCTCTTTCTCTCTCTCTTTCTCTCTTTCTCTGGCCAAGATCGAGCTCGATCGATGGATCTAGGGAGCACCCATCGTCACCTAGATGGACTCGTTCGGACGAAACTTGGCAAAATACGGAAATTTAAAGAGCACGACGAGAGTACCCAATCCGTCTGCACTTTGATCTTCCAGCGGAGATAGCTGGGTAAGCCGGATCCGTAGCCAAAAAAATATTTTGGCGCGCCGTAAAGTTTCATTCGGACGAATATTACGAGTCTTTGAAAGCGGATGAAAGGAAGGGTTTTCTTTTCTGGCGATGTTCCAGTAAACGCTGCTTCGTGTAGGGCTTGTGAAAGAAAGAAAACAGAGACAGAGAGAGAGAGAGAGAAAGAGAGAGGCTTTAGCGATGCATGGAGAAGAGAGGAGAGAGGAGAGTGTTCGGAAGGATGCTGGTTGGTTTCACAGGAAAGGCACTTTTCGAGCGAAATTCCGAAGGGATTACTCACTCGTTCTGGCACGACACAGCCGGACTAGGCGAGTAAAAGGCCCAGGCTGCGGCTCTCCCAGGTATAGAGAGCGTCGAAAATAACGTCGTTCCATCGACGTGGATCTCACCGACAAAAGGTGAAACCCTCGGAAACACTGCGCGATTTGTGTTCGACGGAATGCCTTCCTCGAAGAGAGAAAGGGCGCGCCCAGCGCTTTTACTGCGTCCGTTAAAAACTCATTCCCTTTCGTTTTGCCCTCGTGCCACTTGCCTCCTCGTGCCACTTCTTCCTCGCAGTTTGCAACATGAACGATGCACGGATACGCGTACTTCACCGGGGAAACTCGTTCCGAGCCTCCTAAAATGCGAAAGCGAGTCGACAAGGAGGCTCGCCGTATCCTCGTAAAATTAATGTCCGATAATTCGTCGCTCGGAGATTCGACCGTCTAAGACGGTTCTACCAGCGTTCACATTCGAAGCAGGGTTATTCGAGGCAAATAATTCCGCTTCTTAATTCGCTAAATTCTCTTACGAACTATTGTTAAACCATCTACGTTCGCCTCGTTATAAGTAGCATGATAAACAGCGAAATAAATATATCGCGTACATCGACAATTAATTCACTAGGAGCGTGTAATTTCTACTCATTAAAAGGAAAGTTTGTTCAACTAATATCACTATTCTTAGTCGTAATTATCATACTTGGCTGTACAAGTTTGACGATTTTATGCAGAATTCGAGATGGAATTTTGATATCGATATCGAAGCTTAGGTGACTCGAATAACCCAGGCTTGCTACGAGCCCCGGTAATTGGTAAACAGGTCCTTCGCCAAAGGCAAAATTTACTGTGCCGTCGAAATGGCCAGAGGTCACAAAACGAGTTCCGTTTTATTACAGACGCGAGTCGTGCTGCCCCGCATCCATCGCCTACTTCCTGCGGCGCGTTCACCACCCAAGTCTTTCATGATATATCCTTCTTCGACGCGCCTCCAGCTATCCACGCGTCCAAGCGCAGATCTCTCGTTGTTCCATTGTCAATTTCGCTGTTCGAGAGGAGTTACACGCTTGCGACACACTTTCCGCCGTGTTTTGCCCTTTGGTATAACGTTTCTCTGTCTAACGGTCTTTTGGTCGCCGATGACGTATCAAGAGCATAATCGCTGGAGCTGAATAACGGGAGAAGAATTTTTCGTCGAAATCTTTGGCCAACTGCCGCGTTATCGTTGGTTAACTAGCCAAGATGCAATTATCCGGTTGTCGCTAACTCGATAAGCTTGCCGATTGTAGTTCAAGGTCTATCGAAAGGCGCTTTGGTTTCTTACGCTCGATGAAACGACGTTTATTCGTAACCGATAATAGAAACGATCTATACGCACGATAATTAGAACGTTACTACTTAATATGTTTGTCACCATCGACGAACGTTGCGTCGATGCAATTACGTAAGCGATACCATTGACGCAACTGTCGCGCTTTTATTTTCGGCTTGCTCCCGTAGAGTCCACTAGAAAATTAAACAAAGCAGTTATGGACATAAAACGGTCCATAAAACGCCTCGGTGCGCGCGTATTCGGACGGTTGTTGCCGGATAGGAAGAGATATATCAAACGTTGCTCGTTCGGCAAAGGGATATCGAGTAACTAAGGAAGCAGAGAAGAGAAGGGAAGGGAAGAGTCGGTCGAAGAGGAGCGGAAGTAAACTCGTAGAAAGGCGTCATAAAACCGTGAAAACCGCTTTTTTTAGGGTTGTTCTCCGGATTTCCTCGAATCGAAAGCGCGCTGGCGCCAATGATAATGCAGCGCTCACTCCTCTGGAATGCACGGCTGTCGCGTAGCCGAGGGAATGCGTGTGTGCAGTGCACGCGCCTGCGATATATTTGTATACTCGTGCATTCGCCCGGCGATCGACGAATCTGGAAGCGAGCCGAGGCAGACCGTCGACCAACAGCCACCGTCCAAACCTTTCGATCTTTAAATTTAGCCTTCGAATCGCGACCACCTTTCCTCGCTTGCTCACCTCTTTGGTATTCCACCGGCGCGCGGAAATTCACCTTGTCCGGTGATTAAAACTCTCTCGACATTGCAGCGTAACTTCTTCTGAAAGCATTTTTCGAGGGAAGAAAATCTCCGAAGAATCCGAATTTCCGGTGACTGTACAAGCGACGGATGTTTCTTGGAAAATGAACGAACAAAGAGAGAAAGATAGATAGATAGATAGAGAGAGAGGAGGAGGTGGAATACCAGCGGAGTAATGTTTGCTCATCAAACAGGATATTCGATTAAAATGCCAGAGACGGGAATAAGCAAACGATTCCAAAAATAGTCCGCATCGGTTTATTCCATTCTGCTATCTACGTGGTGCTGCTACGTTTCTGTACGATGGTGTGTTCTGTTCTCGCGAGAACCCCATGTATCCGGGGCAGTTTTTGCGATACATGACGTTAGAACGCGTGGCAGAACGCGAGATGCTCTGACGCATCCGTTACTAAGACGAACGAGCAAAAGTCGAAGGTCGTTTTTCTTCTGCCGATGCTCGTCGCTCGAGGCTGATTCTTCGCCACGACGACGCAGAATTCCACGCACTGCGTAAAGCTGGATTTAAATCGTGGAAGATACGGAGACAGCGCGGGAGACATCGGTGGCAGGTTCGATCGAAATGGCATGCAAACGGTGAAAGGCGGTAAAATTTCACTCCTCGATTCGTTTGAGGATTCCCTCTTCCTCTCCCTCGTCCAAAGCGTTTATATGCCGATTTCGCGGCGTTCGCAGACCGAACCGAGAAAAGTTTCACGTCAACAACAGGGAGGACTGGTTTGGCTTCGCTTTTTAATCCACTCGATCTTCTGGACGCCGACTCGCGCGGGAATCTAGGTTTCTAGAGCTGCGACGAACACGGCCGCGACAGGGTTGACGGAACGAACAGCCCTATCCACTTTCGTTCCTAATCGATTTAACATAGTGAACGAGAAAGCTGCGCTAGTCCATGCAGAAGATGGTAGCGATAAACCCAGGCCGTAAAATCGATCAATAGGTAAAAGTTTACAGGTTTCGAGGGCTAAAACCAAGAGAAATGTCCCTCGCCCTGTGTTCGCTTTATCAAACTTCGAATCTGTCGTTTACTCGTACTTCTTGGTCCTCTGTCATCGAGCTCTCAAGGAAAGAAAAATAAGAACGGAATAGAAGAAGTCGGCCGCTTTACTTTACGGGTCGACTATTTCCACCTGAAATATTTATCGCGATCGACCGCGTTACGTTGACACGGAGCTCGAAAAGGATTCGTGACCGGGAATTTACGCCGAAAGGGCAAAGATAAACGCGCGAGTAATAGGTCTCGACGTTAGAGCGGAGAACAAAGGGAACGGATTGGCACGGATAGGTGCCGTTTCACCTACGTGACACGTATGGAGCAAGCCGCGCATATACACAGCCCAATTAAAACCTACGCGCGATTACTAACGCATCTCGACGCGTACACCGAAATACCGTGAAATTTTCTCACGCGAATCTACGCGTATATCTGCGTACGAAACAGTCGTGTGTGTGAGTGCGTCGCGGTGGACGCGTCGCGATCGAAGGTGAGCGCCCACGTGGCGCTTTCGAGGCTGCCTTTTAACGGAGTTTCCTCTCCGGTACCCGCTCTTCCCTCTTGTCCGACAGAAGCGGCCTGTCGTACCCATTACTCGCGATGACACAATAACAACGACAAAGGCCGTCGTCGAGCCGCTTACGCAAGGACGCGTGGAAGGTAAGAGGCGACTCGATTAAGCGGATATTAGTCAGGTCGCGATTCGTTGCCGCTCGTCCAAGTATTTGCTGCACAGAGATATCAGAAAATTCGCAGCGAAAGTTAAGCGAGTTTCGATTAGAATCGCAGCGCATTTCGACCTCCGTAACTTCACGAGTCTTCTCTTGCAAATCCGCTATGAAGCGTTAGAGAATTCGCTGATCGCGAATTCTTTCAAACAAATGTTGCAGGCTTCTAGAGTATTTAATTTCTTGAAGAAGTTTCGCGAACACCGCGCTGAATAATAACGAGCTATTTCGCATCTTCATACCGAGATTAATATATCTTTCCATTTTGTCGGACCGATTAGGAATTTATAAAAATTCTTTCCAATTTTCCACAATAGGTACGCTTCCATCCAGTGGACGGTTTCTCTCGATGGAATAAACCTTTAGATCCTAACGCGGCTATTTTCCAATGGACCACGAGAGATCGAGCGTATCCGTAGATCGCGGCTCGAAACGTTGGCGAGCAACAGTGCACGGCTTTCAGCTGGAGCGGAACGGAGGAACGTTTAAATCGGCGCCACGTCTACGGCCTCGGCGACGTTCACCGTCCCGGAGAGAAAACTGTGCTAACTAAACGTGATCCAGAGGCAACCGGCGATCGTTCTCGCGTACATATTCTCGTGTACACGTTTACGTCTCGCTGCGTGTAACTCGTTCGCATCTTCCAACGAACTTTCGACGTTGTTTGGTAAATGAGTTATTCCAAGTTGTAGAAACGTGTAAAAGTTCGACGAGGTTCGAAGTAGTTAGGGCGTAAATGGTTGCTCTTTTCCGTAAATCCTAATGCTCGTAAACATGGAAGAATCGGCCATTATTTCGCTCGACAGAGCGTTAAATAGGGATTAAGGGTTATCCAGATATATTCTCAATGAGACCGACCAACAGACTATTAATAACGTCCACACGAAGCCAGTCATCAAACTGTTATTATCTAACTGTTGTTACAAGTATTGTGTATAGCATCAAGATAATTACAGCCTCTAGCTATTATTATTAGTTATTATCCAATTAGGATCATATAGAAAAATTATACTTTCGTAACTACGATATTATGTTATAAATGACAAATGTTTCGCGATTATCCAAGTTATTATTTGATTCTGAGATGTGCGATGGTTAATTTTTTACTCGATGATATTACACATCCAAATACGATATAAAGTCTATTTCATAGAAGAATACAAGACCTAACTATCCTGTTAATTATCGCATCGATTCGAATCTGATTTTGAAATATTCTCGAAAATTCAAGATTGTCGAAACGACGAAAAATATTAGACTTACCAAAAAGGATGATAAATTATCAGAAGTTTTTCGACTTCGACATGCTAAAAATATCTTGAGACTTACCTGCAACAAAAACAAGACACGTGAATATAACAAGTATAGCAGCGTGTAATGAAGCAATCGAGAAAAAGTGAAAATTACAAGCGCATAAAAGGTAAAAAGATAGCAAGTTTCGAGTGGAAAGCAAGCGACTGGCATGACGCCACACGGTTAGCGCCATAGGGTGACATTGGGAGGGGAAGGCAATAATTACAAAGAGTCGTATAATTATCGCAGTGCGTGGAATCGAAAGAAAGATCCCCGAGCTACGCCCATCCCACGACGATTTCTCGACATTCGGGTCATCATCGACTAACCATCCTACGTAAAAATGTACAAATATTCCATAGACGGATACTTCTGGAAGTTAACGAAACGTTTGACGAAACATCTACGTTATCGGTGAAAAAATAATCGCACATTCCAATATTTCCTTTCGCGAGATTTATTTTCATTAAAAAGTTACGGATAAATTCAACGAGCGTAATTATTTTATCCTTTGTGATCGGCATAGGTAAGGGCACGAGGGCCTACGATTTTTCTAAACCGGCAGAAAAACATGAAACGTTGAATTTCTATCGAGAAAAATGACATTTCTGATCCTCCGTGTCCATAATAATAATTAATTTTTTCATCCACTTACACGCTTCGATCAAATTCAGAAACTGTTACTATAAATCAAGCAGAGTATCAGAACGTGCATGGACGAGTGCACCGGTAGCCGGCTAATAGTTGTTCGTCGTTTTATTCTGCTTGGAAAACGCTATTAAACGAAAGTTGAAATAGAATATAGGGCAGATATCCTACGGACGAAGTTCTCTATCGATGAAAAAAGAAAAATGCGACTAAAACGATTCGCAAACGGTTTAATACGATTTCGCGTGAAAAGGAGGTTGTGCCTTCGCTCGTTAATATATGCAGAGGTATTCGTCGAGCTATCGGAAGAGGAAACGGCAAGATCGTTCGATTTCAAGGAAGGAGTCGCAGAGAAACGAGGACACGTCCCAACCTGGTAAACGAGAACGTTAAAGCGTACGTACGGCTTACGAAAGAGGAAGCGACAGTTAGACAGTTCGTGTCATCGTGTTCCGTACTACGTAGACCTTTCGTCTTAACGGGTCGAGTGTCCATTTCCGATCTACTTTCGCGAATATATATATATATATATATATATATATATTGCTCGTTATTTTCTTCTTTCATAAATGCAAATCCTTAGGATAGAACCACTTACGATAAAACGATTCTGCGCAAAGCGGCGGAGTCGATGGTCGAACGAACTTTGTTCGTTGATCGATCAGAGTTACGAACGAATCGATTTCGAAATCGGACAGCGGTGCAGATACTCGCGATTGCGACCGAGTCGATTTCTCTCGAGTGGCCGCGCTGTACCAAAATATCGTAATAATTTCTTTCAGAGGCGAATCGAAAAATTCGCCAACGTGGGACGAAAAGCTGTTACGACATTGCCAATATCTGTCGCTATGCAGCGATAAACGAAGAGGGCAATAAATCGAGCGAAATAACTGGCCACACCTGTGCATGGTATAGACTCTATATAGTAGGTGGGCATGTAAAATTGTCTCTGGCACGGTCACGCACGTTCGACTTCTGCAAAACTGTATTTTACGTAGGGACGATCATGAACGAGACCATTCGCGTGCAATTCGTGCAAGCCTGTTCATGATCCGGAAAGAAAAAACGAAAGAAATAGGAAAGAATGAAACGAAGAAAATACGGATGAAATCTCTTGCGACAATTCCCGCCTACGTATTCCTACGTATATCAACGACGTTTATTTCCTTCTGGTTTGCTGTCCTTTCTCTTGGAATGCGGTGTACTTACGATGGAATGTCATATCCCGTGTCACGGCTACAGACACCACAGGTGTGACTGCAATTTTTACGTTTCACCTTACATTCTTCCGGAGAAAAGAATCTGAACGTTGCGTCGAACGTTGCTTTTTGCTCGTGTTTCGATACGATGCCGGTTTTTTCTTCCTCCTTCTCTCAGTTTTTTTCTTCCTCTCTCTTTCTCTCTTTTTGAATTAAAGGCGCGATACTCTAAAATCACGGAGACAGGCTTTCGGGATTATTTAGTCGCAGGAACGGAGAAAACCACGGAGACCAGTGGAGATTGCGTGCGAGAAACGCGCCGCAGACCGGCTCGTCAGCTGTCAGTCCCTGGAACGAGGAATGTGCGTGTCGAGGGGAACGAATTCTCGCGTTTCTGCTGATGACCGGTGTTTTCTGTTGCTAGGCTTGAAAAGACCGGACCACGAACAACGCGTAAACTTTTCACGGCGCACCTTTCACGACCGCGGTCGCGGTGCACCCAACCACGTACCGGCAGAGAATTGCGAAAATCCGACGCAACCACTTCCAAATATGTATACCGTTGCACGTGTTCTGTAACACTCGGTGACTTCGCCTAACTGAATCGATCCAAACCCGACATTTGCCACGAATCGCGTTAGGACTGATGTAAACCAGAGATTTTTTTCTATCCTGATTTATCGTAGCGAACACGTGCTGTTTGCTAAGAGACAAAATAACGTTTTTTTATCCGCTATGTGACAATCGCGTAGGTACACACGTGTAGTAAATGGGCACAGCTTGGCAGCTAATGAACGTAAATCGGTGTTTCGAGAAAAAAGTCTACTTAAATATTATTTAAAATGTTATTTACAAAAAATGGAAGCGATCATCGTGCCTCTGTCGTTCGTACAAATTAACGACGGATCCACGAAATCGTGCGCGTGATTACCGGTTCACAGCGACAGCACGAATTCGTGATTCATAAAGCGATGTAGGTCAGGTTTGTAGAAGTTTACTATGACTAGATCGATGACGAATGCACCTTGTGTACGATAACGAAACGCCGGCTCCGGAATCTGCTCGTTCAAGGCTCTTCGTTTCGGCGTTACACCAATGACGTCAGCCGCGTGAAAGTTTCGCGCGTAACTCGTATCGCGATTAAATCGCGTCCAAGTCTGCGCGTATGCCACAGACCGGTGAAATATATCGTAGGAGCAACAGGTCGTGCGTAACCGAAGCCTGAGTGTCTTTCCGGAGGAAAGGCGGAAGAAACTCGCAGCAGACCGTTCATGAATATCGCTTAAAAGTTTTCCCCGATTTCGCGATGCTATCGATGAATGGTGTCGAGCTCAATGGCTCGATGCGAACAAGCGGATTTCGTCGCGCGACCGTTTCACCTACATTATAGAATCAGTCGCCGTGATACTTTGTTCTTATCTTCCGACGTATCGCAAAATTATAGATTCAACTAAAATTTATCACACTGTCCTTTCGAAGAAAGAAACAAAAAAAAAAAAAAAAACTTGACGCGCGACACCGTTTCGATCAGCGTGAAAGTTGAAAAAACCTAAAACTTGCAACTTGATGTCAATTTATCGACGCTGTTAACTGCGACGACAAAAGGACGAGTGGCCTTCCGAAGCAAAGTAAAGGACCGCACGTCGAGATACTCCGATCGAATCTACCCGATCGATTGACCCGCATTGCGTTACAAGGGCCGTATACAGAGCTGGCCATGATGTTTACAGGCATGTACTGTGCATCGTATAGCATCGAATCTGGGACAGAGAAAGAGAGAGGACACCGGTAAAGCGATATCGTCGGACTATATCGACTACGGTTGGCCGGAGCAGCCGCCGGAGGTGTAAGTGGCTCGAGAGACACGAATTCGCCCTTGGGATTCCTGCGAGGCGTGGGTGATCGGCTTTGTCGAGCGTCGATCGGAGAACGATCCAACGGTTTATCCGACTTCGCTCTTTCTTCCCTCGGCGAATTGACTTTTAACATTTTCTTTTATTGGTCTAGCGTTATTTACTTTTGCCATAACCTTATTTCTATCTTCTTTGAAAAAAAAAGAAAAAAATATCAAGATCTTTAACCTTCGCAGGATGGAGGCTGAGTCAATTTTCACACGTGCAAATATGTTACTTTTTATCGTCGTCGTTTCGTAAGATGCTAGCACCGACTTGCAAGAGTTAAGCAGCGTTTTGTATTTTAAACAAAGTTTGCCATCATATAGCGATAAGAATCCTTTCTCTTCTTCGCTGTATCGTTATGAAATGAAACATTGAACGCTCCTGGCAACAATGATCCATTTGTTATCGTAAGATTACAGACATTCGACCATTCAGAGTGACCGACGCATTTTACGAATGGAAAGTAAAAATGGAAGAATGATAAGTTCCGAGTACGAGGATACTAATTGGCAATATATATCTGGAGGTAGGAAAACTGCGTATCTCGAGGAAACGGTGATATTGCAACGAATGAAGGAAGCAACAAATTCCTGCGTTGCTCTCTCCGCAAACTATTGCTTACGCATCTCGAACGACCGTCAAGGTACGATTGATTCGCGTAATTTCTCTACTTTGGCCTTAGCTTATCAGATCACGCGGTACCCAAGTAATAATCTACAATTACAAAGTCTACGTATCTGGTTCATGCGAGTTACGTAGGAACCGCGCGTGCTGATCATTCGCCTAATTGCAACCCTGTTATTGGGGGTAGTCGAACGATCTCGAGATGAGAATCGATCAAACGATTCGAAAGCTCGAAATTACCGGTGAATCACGGATGATCGACTTATTATCCGAATATTTCTTCCACGGCTAAATAACGAGATCGCGCTTTGGTTAAGATTAATTGCTAGGCTTTGGAAAATGAAAAATGGATATCGTATCTGTTTAGGTTTAAGGATAATAATCGGGTAATCTGGACGGTACGCGAAAGGAAACAGGGGTAGATATCTTGCGATACGATAGAAAATGCGGGCAAGGTTATTCCCTTTCCAATGTACGCCACAATGGATACGCGGAACCGCAACGATCGACGATATATGTTGCTGGCGAAGTAGGACACCTTCGAGCGGGATGGTTAGACACGCTGAAACATACTTTCCAATGATTTCTGGATGCTACACGACCGAGATTAATTTTAAGACCCTGTTCGGATTAGTCAAACTACCTTCGTCCGAGTAATTTAAATTCCAACAAACTTAAAATCTGCCTATGAGGAAAACTGGTCGTTTACCAGACTCGAAATATCTTCTCGAGTGTTCTTATTAGTCAACTCGTTTCATTTCCAATAATTTCATACATTTTACCGATGTAAATCCGTTCATATTGGTCTCAGATATTACCAATATAATGATAATACGATCAGGACTTGTTATACTGCTAATGAAACTGCAAGACGTTTCGCCTGGCGCGTATAGCATATTTAAGTTTGTAGATATTCCAACGTTCGTATAATACGTGTTCGTATAAAGCTTCTACGAGCGCTCGAGTATTTCCATAATCCGCTGTAACTACTTCCTTTTTATTTGCCATTAGGTGTCCTCTTGAAATCAGGTTATTCGAACACAAACGATTCGAACTGAAGCGACTCGTTTAATTCCAAGGCAATCGTGCAACGTAACGAGAACTTTTCGACGCGAAAGAAAGGAAAATTTGAAGAGAGAACAGAAGCGCGGATGGCGAACGTTGGAAGGATAATCGAATCTGCATATCGTTAGCCTCGATCGAGGTTTCATCTTTCGACCGCGCTACATAAGGACAAGGTTACCTATCTTTGATCGAACGCTCGATATACAAGAACGCTCTTGTGCTGGTATTGGGTTTTTCGATTCGACCGCTCGACATCAAGACGGGTAAATACTCCGGATAGCTTTTTATCGTAAAAGAAACGAAATGCCGGTCGATTCGTATCGTCGTTTGCGTCGCGTCGCATCGCTCGCTCGAGTTGGCCGACCTTCACCCGGCTACCGTCGCCATTATGCTCGTTACACACCGGTCGTGGTTGTAATTTACGGTTAACCGAACGGAAACCGAAGGGGAGCGACCGCGTTGTAGTAACGAGGTCGTCGCGTATGTGGTCTTAACGAACAAGCTACGACTCTCTCTTTCTCTTTTTCCGTTTCTTTTTCTTTCTCTTGCCCTGACTCTTTCACGATATCGCCCGTACAAATTCGTTCGTTGCTACTTTCCGCGGCTTCTACGGCACACGCGAGTATAACTTCGGCATCGGTAACGAGAAAACAAGAATACCACGTCCAACTGGCAGATCGTGCCTTAATATACGTATGTTCATACAGGGTGTTTCGTTTACCTGGTATTCCTAAAAACGATTTAGCTATCTCTTTGTTCGACCACGGGAAACGCTAAGCGATATTCTCGTCTTCTGTGTCTTGTTTTTCGTACGCAGATTACGAGAGAATTATACGACGAGCACCCACGCCGAGTTATGGAACGCGTCGATCGACGTATCGAAAGATATTCAGTTTCATCTACAAAAACGTTGACGATCGTCGATTGGATGCTCGTCGTTCTGAATCAGCTAATTTCATTCTCACGCTATTCCTTCGTCTTTCAGAACTTGCCGAGATATTTAAAAATTCAAAATAACCGAAACACCCTGTACGCTCAGAGACATTACGGATAATCACGTTGCAATTGCTTGCGAGGTTCCTTCGACGATCGCATCGTTATTATTGTTTACGACTTCGCAGCGCGAGTCGGTTAAAACGAAACGAAAAGCTGCGAGGGATGCACACGATTCCTTTCGGAGCGGATAAAGACGCTGGCAATAAGAAAGAAGGAGACGCAGGATACGAGAGGAGAAGGCGCATTTTGCGCGTCGTTTAACCCTAATAACTATGAATGGAAGCGCTGGCCAAACTTGTCTTTCATTTCGTTGAAAGAACACGCAGCGCGTGCAGAGAGAAAAGAGGAAGAAAACGAGCGTAGGCGTCGAGTACGCCACGGAACAACGAGCAATCTCGTTTTCAAGCATGCGAGAGTGTTTCCCAGCTCGAAACCAAGACGCGATTCAAGAGTCTGAAAAAATTCGATCGTTTCGAGAGGATGCGAATCGAGCGAAATTTCTCGTGAATTTCTGCCTGACGAATTTCAAGAGAAGTAGTTAAACTAAGAAGCTCGGTAAAGAAAGGCTGCACGTTCGGAGAAAGCAATTTTTTAAACGATTTATCCAACATCGCGTAACGTCTTTCTTGCGACACTGATTCATCCTTAACGAAGCAATCTAAAAAACCACGATACGCGTTCGAGTCGTGAGCACAGGACACACGGCGCAACGGTTCGAACGAAACGTCCTGGCAGGAAGAAATCGTGATCCATAGATCATGGGGATCGCGAACGATCCAGCGTCGCCCTTCTCCATCGTGCCCGACTTCCAAGCCTAACCTCTATGTCGTAATATCGCAACAACTATACAACACCTCTCTCTGCCTTTCGTAGCAGTTCTCGTGAGAGCTCGCGATCGATCTCGATCCATAGATCATTCCGGCAGGACGTTTCTCGCCCGATTGAGATTCGCTGATTTCCCGTACTCCGGCGAGATACCACCGCGAATCTACCGTGTCTCGTTCGAACGCACGAATCCAGAACGAGATCTGGATCTTGCTGTGTTTCACCGTGGCGAGCTAGAAATCGAACTCGAACGGAAATTTTTCTTCCCTTCGAAACGATATCTTTATTCGAAGGTCGGTGAAAAGAAAAGGACTGCGACACCTGCGACGACCGAAGGGAGTATTCGTTGCTTTGTAACGGGCACGAATAACAGCCTGTCTAAATACGGTACCGGTGAATAACGATGGCTGGAATTTCTCGTTATTTCTCAAGAGCCACGTCTACGACTACGACTCTGGGTGGCTTCTTCCCTCGAACTCGTAGAACACGATCCACGAGAAGAGAGTTATCGATCGGATGAGCGAGCAACGCGCCAGTGAACGGACAATGATCACGGCGACCTTGAGAAGAAGGCAACGTTTGTTCGTTGATGTAGCTCGTTCGCGGCTCGTACCATCGTATTTTCTCACCCGTGAAGCGATCGAGCCATCGTACTTTTTACCAAAGGAGAGAGTTCGCGACGAACCAACGTGAGATCTCGGTCCGCGGCGACCGTTCCGATCGACTGACCCGATAAATATAATTAAGGAGACGGGAAGCTGAAGAGCCCTCTCGACACGGAACGCCACGACCGCTTTATCGTCCGCTGTATCTGTATCGCCGATAATCGCCGTTATCGTGCAGAAGGGATGTTAATAAGATGTCGCAGAACCTCGCTGAGTCACGACTTCCCCTTTCCTTCGACGACTAACGACCGCCCAACCGATTGTCAAAACAACAGATCTCCCTGTTCGCTGAAACAAACATATCTGTCTCTTGGTCGAGTGGAGTTCGACTTATGTACAATGGTCCGAGGGAAACGTTCCTCGGCGAAAATTGAAAAACGCCTTTATATCCACTTTCTATCGGCTAAAGCTCCGTCAACTTATTAGCAAAGTCAGTTTATACGATGTGATTCGACTATTTATCGTAAGTCGAATTTAAAATTTACACGCTCATGTTAACAAGTGTGTAAGCTTTCGTATAAAAGAAATCGGATGTATATCACTTTTAATTAATCTTTATAAACTTTCTCGACAAATTTTCTCTTGAAATTGTTCTAGGATGTCTAAAGTGATAGGAACGCGAAGAAGAAGCGAGAAGAGCTACAAGATTAAACGTTGAAACTGAAAATTGAATTTTGATCACGAAATGTCGCTTTCCAAATCATTGTCCACTGTTGCATTGAAGGAAGAAAACGCGACTACGAGGAACGGAAGGAAAAAAAGAAAAACCGGAACGTTAGCCGCCTCTTGTCGAACTCGCATTCTTTCGAACGAAAAAAGAGCATTGTTATGTTAAGTGAAAGGAAGCACCACGGTACGAGAAGTATCCTCGAGAGCAAAGGACACGCAGAACCGTCCAAGAATGCCTCGAGCCAATGGGATCAGCAGGGAGCACAGCTGTTGCTCGTCTTGGAGACAGCTGCCGGAGCCTCCTACGGGACGTACCGCGAGTAGAAACCCTGTCGAGGGTGAAGAAAAATCGTGAAAGAATCAGCCCATAACTCCGCCCGAACGGAAATCTGTCAAGAGGATCGACGGGGTGGGCTGGCTACGAATTTAGATCGAAATCCAGACGAAAGAAATTTTTTACTAACGATAAGCTCTCGAAACGAGTCTGGAATCCATGGTATTTCATACGACGGTAAGAAGTTTACAAATCTCGTAACTGAAATAAACCAAATATTTCCAATTCTTACATTTTGTGATTTATACGACGAGAAACAAAGTATGGCAAATGGTCGAAGTTACGTTTCCGCAGAAAAGAATTAACTAGACTGCGGATGTCTGTAGAGGAAATTTAAAAACGCGAGAATGCATAAAGTGTGTACAATATAAAAAAATAATGGATCGTCTAAACCAAAGTTCTCGCTGTCAGATACAATGGTTTGTCGAATAACTACACTCTCTATTTCGTTAATTATGCTCGCGAAACACGAAATCGCATAAACATCGGCAAAGTAACGATAATATTGGGTTTACGAGGAACGACCAATCAGATCCACGTTGCCTCCAGGTTTCTCCTTCTGATCGCTGAACGGTATGATTTTCGAGATTCTTATTGCATTATAAAAAGTGAAATGGATCGTGTACCGTGAACGACTCGCGTGTCGAAGCTCCGACCCACGGTTCGAAACACGTCGTCGTCCTTAACCGTTCCCAACAAAGACCACGGAATACGACAAACCGGATACGCGGTATCCCTTTGCTAGGAGATGAAGCGACCAGGCGACGCGCTCCGAGATCTCGTTTTTCCCCCTCGGTGGAAGGTCATCCGACGACCAGCTCGCGAGCAAGCCTCCAACAAGTAGGCAGCCTGGCTGTCGCACTAATTGCAGGTGCCGTTACCGTTACTTTCCAGATGGCATGCCCGTTTCCGTCGCGTTACCTCGTACGCTCCAACCAGAGCGCTCTTGGCGAACGTAACCAGAGAGGAGTTCGCCGCTTGGCTATTTCTTTGCCACTCTCTTCTTTGACAACCCGTCAATGGACAAAACCATACATGTATTAAATCATAACAAACCTGTTATAAATAATAAAAGTCAAGCCTAATCGCTGTTTTAGTTAATTGCATCCACGCGGCTACGTACTCCATAAATTACGGAAATTATGAATATGAATTTGTAAGCGTTTTCTTGCAAGCGTCTAACATGGAATCCTTAGTTTATGTTTTTATAATTCTTACAAATGAGCTTTCTAAATTTTTGCTGCGTAGTCTTTCGCTAAGCCATAATTCTCCGCCGCTAATCTTTAATTATCTAAACGATTATTACGTGTCGTATGAAACCAACGCGTATTTTAATACGATTGCGAACCTGCGATAGAGTATACGTGGTTTACCGTATGTCGTTTACAGGAAATCCCACTTGAACAGCAACGAGAACGCGCCTCTCGACTCTCGAACGACACAGAAAAAGTAGAAGCGTTTCTTTTTAGACTTTTCGCGATCCAACGCAATTATAGAACGGAATATCGATGTTTCCGCGTTTACCGAGGTTTGTCCACCGTTCCAGGTAAGTCGTTGGGCTCGTGCGTTCGACCGACGTAAGACGAAGACACATTGCAACCAATCTACCTATTATAAGGGTATAAATATCGAGTGGCAAGTGCATAGCGGACGGTCTCTGCATTCTCAGTCCGGCCACAAGCTATTTTCAACCCACGCTAAACTCTCTCGCTCTCTCGCTCTCTTCTGCTTTGCACGATCCCCACTTGTCTTCGTATATTCTAAGACGCGACCCGATACCATAAAAAGCATCTGCCCGCGTCCCACTCTTACACAGCTACAAAATATCTTTCTGCCGATTGAATTTGCTCCTCTTCGCCGATGGCTCGTTAAAACGCCAACCGACATACGGAACAAATCGGTGCACAGCTATTCCGTCCAACAGCCTTTGCTTTTGCATTTGTTTACGCATTTGCCCCTGCATCTCGATACTTTTTTCGATATATTATATTCTACGCTTAAATTAATATGTATAAGATAAATTACGGGAAAAAATAAAAAAACCTTTCGATACAACAGCGAACACGACAGATTGGAACGGATTGTAAGTTAATAAAAATAAAAATGTAATAAGGTAATAATAATTAACGATAGAGAACGAATTTTGTTAGACCACTTATGAATCTATATTGTCGACCGGTTATCGTACGATATTTCTATAGTAATAGTTATACATAAAATAATGATAATAATAATAGGATCATTTGCTTTTTAGTTTCACGGTGCAGTTATTATAACATGCTCGTTATTTTAAATGATATAGGAACTGTCGCGCCGCATCGATTACCATTTTTCCCGTGCTCACAAGAAATCCACTTACTCTCTGAGTCACGAGAAATGAATTTGTCTGTATCCTAAAGTATAGCACGTACATAAGCTCCAGCTTCTCTGGCGACCGTGCTTCTCTAATCAACGAGGCGAAATGTTTACGTAGGGAAATACCGTGCGTGTGATTCATAATACTCTCTGTAATTAGTTTGCGAGCTCACACCTGAACAAGGAAAAACAGAAGCACCTTCTAGTTGTGATATTTCATTGACGAAAAAACGAAGCGAAAAAATAATTAATCTACGCCAAATCGATCTATGTTACGGATGGAATGTACGAGCGTACTTTGTTTCAAATATTTTTAAACTCTCCAGTTGAATGCTATTTGATTTCTACGAGGAGAACTTAATCGATCAACTTTATAAATTAGAAAGTAGACACGAGCAACGACCAATATTTTTTTTCTTAATTTGCCTCGGAATTTGATGTATTATCTCATCCTCTTGCTATACACAACTGGCAAACGTAAGCCTGTTGTTTTTTCAGAAGAATCAACATTAATCGTTGGAACGCGGATGTTAATGGAAATTAAAAAGAAAAAGAAAAATAAATGAAACTCAAGCAGAAATATGTTCCATCTGTTATCGTAAGAAATATTTCACTTTGCATATATTTTATAAACGCTTTAAGCATTTTTATACTTAAGAGTCCACAGTCTACTAATCACGCATGCGGATAAAACCAAAAATCGCAGTCGACCAGTTCGGCTTCCAAGAGGTTCGTTTTGCGGCGAGAGATGGGAGGGAAGAGTGTGAGTCGATATAAAATTCCAAGACCGTGACGAACGAATACGAATAACGATGAAAAATCGTCAAGGCAAATGTCTGTCGTAGGCGATAAAACGCCTAGCATATAGCGAGGGTAAGTATCGATTACGCGCTCAAAATCTTTTAATCGGAGAGAACGAAACGGCGCACATTTGCTTTTCAGTTTACATTCGCGAATGGCACCCTATAAGCCGATATAGCCATAATCATAATATTTATATCGGGATCCCTCTCTCTCTAAAGTTTATGACGCGGCGCGGCGTCGCGCTGGTGGTTCGTAACTCGAGCCAGAATTAAATATCTGAATCGTACCTCCACTCGTTTTACCTTTAGCGAACGACTAATTCGATGTAACAATTCCGCAAGAAAAAGGAACAATAAAATGCGGTGAATAAAAAGTGCCATTTAACAACCGCCGTGCCATTCTCCTTTTGGATGCACGATTCTCCCTGGAATCTTACGTAAGCCAGACTTTTACGAAGAATCGCCGCGGTTGTTTGCATTCCTTTCCTTAATAACGTATACGAGTTTATATCGAGGTTTCGCATGCATCATACAGTTGGTCAAACAATTTAAAGGATCGTTTCCTCGAATCGCACGTACACGCAATTAATATCAATTCTTAAACTGTTAGACGCACACACGACTGCGAGCAACGACTGCTAGGCAACAGCAGATCGGTAAACAACATATTTCCAAGTAATTTCGACCTACGCGCGTTCATAACGTTAAAGTATAGTTCGAAATAAGTTGCACGGGGCTGTATACTTTCGTGAGCTACTATATAATTCTCCGTTCTTCGATACGAAAGCACTGTACGACTGGCGTGTATAAATCTCGAATGCAGCAGGTGTTTAGTAAGCAGCTGTTATTTTGCATTCGTAGCTAACGCCTAACGACCGGCGATCCTGATTGACGGCTGCATAAATCTTTGCAACGGTTAACACCTTTGTGGAATATCTCGAACGTATCCGGTCACTGAAAGAATACTAATAGCGGGTCGTCGTGAAAGAACTGTCGAGTTACGTCGTTAGAGCTCGATTCGGACGATAAATATTAATACCGTCTTGCGATTCACCGCGCGTCCCTGCTCTTTCTCTCTCTCTCTCTCTCTTTCTCTCTTGAAATTCACATAGCTTAAGTACGTTTGTATCGACGATGTGTGGAATCGACATCGTCGAAACGGATTACATGTACATAACGAGAACGATGTCGATACGTGTAATAACAACAAACAACGTAGCTGGTGTCCTACATTATCGCCGAGTGCAACGAGAATATCGTTTACAGCAGTCCACTACCTACCCACTTCCAATAAGCAGCAAACAAAAGGACCGCGAATGGAAATGGCACTGGAGCAAATCGAGGATGAATGCGCGATTGACCATAATAGGATCTCTCGACTATTTCAGGCAAATTTTGTCACGGTAAACGCATCCTGCGAGTATTATATGGTTGAAAAAAATATTTAGCGGAAAATATTACGTCGTAACTTGACGCGACTTTGCATACGCAGCGTACACCTCGCGATGAAAACTTTTCCTTTCGCAACGGAATTCGAAGCACGTGACCTTCGTAATTATTCGCTCCAAAACTGTAACTTTAAACGTCGATACGCACGCGTCTCGTCGTTACGCGATTTTGCAAAATCTCTCGACCTTCGCGACTGTCGAAACATCGCGATAATAGCTAATGTACGGTTTGTTGATTCTTTCGAGCCGCTTTATCGCTGCTTTACGACCAACGTAATATAAAAAATAACATTTTCGTTTTTCCATACACAACGACGATCGACGTTAGAAACGAATTAAACTGTGTCGTTTATATCGCGCCATTCGATTCGACAATTCCTCTACGACGATCTCGTGTGCACAACGCAGGATAAGGATTCATTCGGAACACACGGAGAACCGTGTTCGCAGATGCTCATCGACCTTGCACAGTTTCGGAGGAACGTTTCAAGCTATTCACGGTAGTCTCCTATTTCTTCTCTTTTCTTTCGCTGTTTCCTAAGAAGCAACGGAATTTTCGAGAAACGAGAGAAAAAGGATACTGGCGTAGACTAGCGTAGACGGAGGTCGTAAAAGAGTATCGGCGCGCGAAGTCTCGACCTCGATCTTTCGCGGTAGGGGCACTTTCTTTCTTCGATAGGATCCAGAACCGAGTTAAGGGTGCCCCGAGGCCCTACTCGAACATTCTATCGCTAGAACTTTTTTGTTTTCTTACTCGAATCCTATTTCAAAGGTTTTTACACACCGTCTGCTTCCAGTCGCGAAACAGCAATGTTTCTAGAGGAAAGCATTTCGACACAGTAGCCAAACAAAACAAAGTGAGAAGAGGTACGCGAATAGAGAGAGAAAGACAAGAAGGAAGAAGATATAAACAATTTTAATTAACGGAGCTCGATGCGCGCGATAGATCGGTGACCTAGCGAGGACACACATAGGGAAAAACGATCGACGTTCTATGTTCCGAGTCGGAAACATATAAGTAGACGCGGTAACCTCGTTACACAAAGAGACGATGAGAAGAGATAGAACGGCGTGCAGGCGAGACGAAGCGAGAAGAGGAAGAGAAGCAAGACTGGACTTACCGTGCGAAAGGTTGTTCCTCGACCTCGTACAGTTCCTCGAGGGTCTGTTTCGAGAGAAGCCTCTCCAGCCTCTGGGGCGTGGGAGCGAGATGCCCTGGGATGCTGGTAGTCTCGAACAAGCTGTCCGCCGTCATGGCCGCTACCCGGTCGACGGTACGTCAACTGAACCAAACGCAAAAGATGCACGGATAATCCCAAATTTTCCTGTTGTTCGGTCGTACGACGAGGCGTCACGACCGCCAAAGTAGATAACCAGCAGGCACACGGGTAGTCTCGTTGTAGTCGAGTCACACAAAAGAATAAAAGAAAAAAAGGAGAAGGAGACGGAGGAAGACTATGGAGATTTCACTTGTTGCGATCACAGCCAGCAATACTCGCGTAAGTATCCTCCGTATTCACAAGCAAACGATAGAAAGGAAGTAGTAAGAAAAAAAGGGAAGGTGTTTTCTCTCTGCTTCGGTCACTGCGTTTACACGGACTACGGGTTTACTCACGACGATATAACGCGAACAACGATGAAACCAATCACCACGTCACTGTCGCGATTACAGGCACGCGTTTCATCTTGCTGCACGTTTCGTACGATGATCGTCGTCGATTAGAGGCGACGTCGAACGCACAAGTCTAGCCCCAGTGCACGCACCGATCGCGAAACGAAGCACGCGCTTCTATCGTGCGAATGTTTATCACGCGCAACCACTCGTCGCAATGGTTGGCCAACAATTGAACCTTCCGCCGAAGCTTCGTGCGATTCCCCACTCTCGATTCTCGAAGCGCCTTCGCTATCTCTAACGTGGTGGGAGAAACGTATCCCCACCTATAATAAAACTCGGTGACAGTACCGAACTGAACCGAAGCGATCCGAACAGATCCGAAACCGAACGAGTAAACTTACTCTTTGCACCAACTTCGAACCCGAGAGAGAAAGAACTTGACAGGCATGCACCGACCGACCGACCGACCACTTCCTTTTCTCTCTCTCACTCTCCATTCCTCCTCTCGCGCGTATTTCGCCTATGTTTCTTTATCATCCTCCTTCTCCGTCGCCCCACGCGTCTTTCAAGCTTCGCAAACCGATCTTACGATTAATAAGCAATATCACGAGCCTATATACGATTCGATAACGAGATCTCCGAGACCGCGAGCTGCTCCATTTTTGCCACTCTCCACCCGGAGATTTCAATGCCGTACTTTCCGAACAGAAAACGATTCAGCAGCGTTCTCTTGGCAGGCGAGACGCAAACAACACGAGACTCTTTCTACGTTATTATCGTGCGATATCTCGCGTTAATAAAACCGTTTTAAAGCTAGTTTAACGAGCTAGTAAAGCATCGACAACGAGTAAATCGAATAGCTTACGACCGATCGAGTAAACGGAACTCACCTTGGACTAGCGAAGAAACGCGGAGAGCCAGGGGGCTTGTAAAGCGTGCCAGGATCTTGTCAACTACCGTACATGATTATGGCGACCGAGCATGAATAATTGAATGTATAATTTATCGATTTCGCGGCGAAAGAGCGACAGCAACGATCCGGAGAAAGAGAGGGGCCGCGAAGTCGTGGCTATGCGCGCCTCTGCATTATAGATCTCCTAATATGTCGGTGCAGCTTCCAATGCCGATATAAATCAGCTAAATCTCGATAAGGATAACCGTTGTCTCCACCACTCTATGACGCGGTTCTATCCGCACGAGTCTCGAATCCAGTCTCGTCGCTCAAACGTCGTGGAATTCGGAAATCGAATTAACGAATCGTTTATTCTCCCGACGGCTGTTCCTCTAATTGTCAGATGGAAGAACAGACGCGTCAGTCGAGTACGTTCGAATAACTTCCATCAAAGTCTACGTAATATCCTATTAGGAAATTTGACCAGACGGACGAAGAGTTAGCCGAACGCATTTCTTAACAGGATCTTGCGAAACACGCGGACGAGTTTCTCAATCGAGTTATCTGGCGCTTTCGATGAGTCTACCTGACGCAATTAACGCATACCATCGAGATAATATTTCCGTTCGAATGAAATTGATTTGCAAAATACGGCCTCATCGACAATGCATCTGGTAATACCAGATTCAAGTAGGTTACAGATAGCGGAGGAGCGAGTTCGCGCTTCTTAATAGACTTTCGGTGGAACTGATGGAAGGAGCTGGTTTTCTTCGACTTATCTAATTGTAAATCCATCCGAACGCTGACCACCCATTTCGAGCGAGATCGTGCGTTTGCCTCCGGGATCTGCAGCTTCGCTTAATATCTTCGCTGAAATACGACTACTAGAATTGCATATTTTTTCAGCGGCAATGATTTTATGTACCTTAACAAAGTAACGCGTAAAATAATTTACGCTTTCAAATAATATTACGTTTATGTCCGTTTTATGCATATCTTACTGTCTGGTCCTTGATGGTTCGTTAACGAAATGAAAAATTTAGAATATCAAGGTATAGTACGCGAAGATTACACGCACACTGAATCTTCGAGAGTAGCGCTCTAAGGATGCCGGACACGTGAAACCATTTTGAAAAGATATCGACAAAGATTTCTTGAATCGACGAGTCAATCATAAGGATATGCGTTCTACGCATCTGCATATACATCTTAGCGATGATACTCGGCTGATTCATCGCGCGACCAGTAATCTACGTGCACAACCAGTTTTCTAGGATAGCAGTCGTAATCGATGGTCCTGCGAAAGGTTGCGGCGCAGGCTGTTGCCATCGAGTCGAGCGAGCGAAGTGCTATTTCCTTCCCGATTTCACGGACATTCGGCTCCATTAATACCACGAGCAACAGTTAGCGACGTCTGTAAGCAACGACGATTAGTTGGTTGAAATCGGTTCGGTGATCGAGGCAAAGGGGTTATTTCGAACATGATCTATCGACCGATTCGTCGGAAATAATATTTCTAACCGCGCGAAATCGTATTTTCCTCGCTCATCGCGCAATACCGATAATTAATATCGACTGTGCTGGTTTTAATGATCATCCATCTTAATACCAAACGAACGTATTCTTTCGTTCTCCGCGTAGTGTACATCGATACCCGTTTCTGTCCGTGAAACGAGATGTATTTTTCTCCCGGCATATGATAAAAGTACGTGTAATACGTTACACGATGAAAGTCTGCCACGCGATCCAGACACAAAGGCGCAATCAAGAGAGAGAACTATCACTCTCCCCCACCTCTCCTCCCCCTAATTCATCGTTGCACGATTTGCTGCGCGTTTTCTCAGGGATTATTTGGCACGCGATCCCACGCGCGTCGGCAGAAGACAACGAACGCGTTCCAAGTTGCTGGAAAGTACCAACCCATGGCTATACACAATTACATAGCAGTGTACGGTGTATGAAAAGTATCGGGAGGCTTTTTTTTATCATTGATGGAATGTAGCTTAATGACAATCTTCGACAAACATCGAAAGAATTTTTTCATAGCGACGGTACTACAAATAGTTCAAAGGTATTCGCGATAACGACTTTCGTTCTATCAATGACAAACGTCAGGTAAAATATAATAAATATTGTAAGAATGAAATCATGTAGCTACCATAAAGATAGCAAAAGATTGTAACCTACGATTATCGACGCGTTGTTAAATAAACACTTCTACATATATCTACAACGGAAGATTACGACATCTCATTCTGAACAAACTAATACCATTGTTACAAATCGATTGAAACGTCCAAACAGTTATGAAAGATAACGTAGATACGTTTTCATGCCGACAACTTCGATCCTCGAACAGCAGTTTGGTACACGAACGTCGATCGTTATGGGAGTACACGTATCGATTTTGGCTATTTTCTATTCGATTTTCACAAGCAGATGTCGATCGTTCGTGAACGCAGCTTCCCTTCGATACGCGGACAAGGAGGTTTCGACGCAGAGGGGATCCTGGTAACTTTCCCTCCTACGCATCGACCGCAAGCCGAGGAAAGGAGAGAAGAGAAGGCGCTGGCATGCGAGAGAGCCTTTCTAATCCATCCAGCGAGTTGATGTTTTCGTGCCAGCTAGTAGATGGTAACGGAGTGCTGCCTAGCAGAAGGGGCAAGGACGGCCGAGGCCGATCATGCCCAACAACATGGCAGGAAGTCAACTCGGAGAAAGAAAGGGAGGAAGCTGATCGACGATCAACCAACACTGACAGATACCTGACTACTATTCCGTGTATATGTTCCTACGTATGTGTTCTGTTGAACCTCGTATTAGCATCAGGGCCCAAAGCCCTCGTGCACGATAATACAATCTAATCTAAAAATTAACGATATTAGCGAACCCGGTGAGGTAGAAACTATAGATTATAGGCGTTTCTTTTACGATTTCTTAATATTTCGTTAAATACGATAATCGGGGATTTGTAAAATTTTGTTCGTTTCTCTATCGCCTAGACCTACCCTTCCTAAGTTTCGAAAGCGACGACGAGGAGATTCGTCGATGACAAAGATGAAAAATCTAAAGCTAGACAGGAAATGCGTCAGAAACGGATGGTATCCTTTCTCACGTGCCTGTTTCACGGAAGGAGTTCAAGAACACGATGGAACATTGTAGGTAAACGAGAATATTATAATTTGGTGGAAAGAATAGGTTCGCTCCTTAGTATCGCGTTGCCTCACGACCCACATTCATAGCGTATTATCATAGCTTATCGTAGCTTATCGCGGACATTGGCAACAAATGCAAGCCACGTACTACTAGAGCCTTTGTATTTTATCGAGTCTCGTTTCCGAATAAACTTTGCACAGGGTACGCGAGGCTCGCAAGGCTTCTTTTATTCCAACAATTTGCAAATATCTAGAATAAAAATTACAGATACATCGGATCTCCCTAACGTGTCTTGGCATTCGGTAGAACGAATCTTTGTTTGCGTTAAGCCGTACAACCTGCTCGCCTGATTCGCCTCGATACACGCGAGAATTCCATGCTAATACGGCAGAATCATAATTTACGTCTGCAGGTAAGTAGGTACGTGTATGTGTATGATAGAGGTTCGGTACTCGGGCTTTCACAGCCGTTTGAAAAGGTGGTTTCTTTATGCCAGTGACTGGGAACTTTATGCCGGCCTTGAAGAAGCCGTTCCGGATCCTTTGTTCGGTATTCCCTGGAAGTAGCTTTTTTTGGATTTGCAGCTAGCGATAAGAATCCAGATGCCGGAACATTGTCCCCGGATAGACATTTTAAGAGACCGTGTTTACGCAATGGACCATCCTCAACGTAAATCAAAGTACCGCGTTTTCGGGGAAAATAAACGACTACTTGTCTGTGTCTAAACAGATAAGAAAACGAGTAGATATTTCCAATTCTATCATTTTTTTTTACATTTTAACCGATCTTATTTGCAGTTATGCATAATCATTCACGAAAGGGTTAGTTTTAACAAAGTAAATTGTATAACTGATATTATTTAGTAAACGCAATGCTTTCGACCCTAATCATACTTACTAATTAAGTAGATGATAAACATACTTGTTCGCGATAAAATTCGTCCGAAATTTTAGCATATTGTACCGCTTTTACAAAAGCCTCCGACAAAGTATTATCATAAATTTCTTCGTTAATATTCTCAATATTTTCTAATTAGTCAATCCGTTATTAACGATCAATGAAAAATAATTGCCTTCGCAGCCTGAAAGAAAATTCAATCCTAAAAACCCTCGTGAAACTCGGATTGTTGCTGCCGAGTTAAACTTCCAAGCTAGTCGAGATAGACCGACGATCATACGTATGCCAAACGTGTTACGCCCGGATACCCGGAGTCATAAATGAAATTTGAATTAATGCGTGTCCTGCGTTACGTTCGTACACCAGTAGTATGACCCTGGTAGTCCCCACAGTCGCAAGAGATTTATGTTGTCATTCGTCGCAGAAGTTATTCTTCTCATGAGGCTTTGTGCGTTCATCACGCGTCCGTAAACACTCGATAAACGCATATGTAACACACGCCGTCGGCTTACCAATCAAGAACAATATCGAAATTATTTTAGACTATCTTTTCGTCCTATGCCTGTGCAAAGTTTTCACCCGGAGATCCGCTCCAGACGGGCTACTATTTGAACAACATAGGAAAATTTACACAACTCCTTTCGAATCTCGTTCGGGATAAGAATTTCTTATTTTCTCTGGACGATGTTAGAGCGCGTTATCTGTATTCAAGACATCCTTTGGTCAAAGGTAAATCTAGCCGGAAACTCGTGATTACAATCTATATCCAAAAAAATAAAGATACTATAGAAACTTGGTAAATAATACGGTCGAGCTATCAATGGGGTCCGAGATTTGCTCGAATATGACACATTGTTCGTCTTTTATCAGTGTAAACTCGTTCACTCGAAAGTTCTATAAATATCTATAAATAATTGATATTTCATCAATTGCGTTTGTACTGTTAAACTTTTACTTGAAATACCAAGTTTCATATGCGTCGATCTAATCTCACGGTGTTCGTAAAAGTATGCCAGCATGGATCGATACGTTTTTAATCCAATAGAAAGTAAATGTAATAGGTCGTAGCCGGTTTAAAATTCTATCGCGTGCTAACGCTTGCAGACGTGTGCACGCCCATGGCGAAACAAACCCCACGAGGGTGCGAAAAGGGAAGACGAGTGTAATGGAAGCGAACTCGTGCTCGTGCAACTGTATCACAGATACCTTTTACTCGGATGGCCTTATATTTATAAATATGCGCGTGTGGATGCGTGTCAGAAGCCAGGAAGAGGGTGGCAGTGCAACGACACAAAGGACTTAATTGTATTGCTCGGTGACTCGCGTGGTTTACACGGTCGATGGCCTGGAAATGGTTATTCCTATCGTAGAGTACGCGTGGAAACGCACACGCGTTTCGTAGTCCCTCGAGAATTCATATTGGAAACATTCGTCCTCGTTAACAATTAGCTGGAAGAACTTTCTGTCCGTACAACTAGGGGAAATTTCGTTATTTACGAGCAACTTTTCATTAGGGGGATACTTGGTTCAGTGTTAATTGTAATTCTCATGCACGGACAAAGGTTTTCGTTCAAAGAATTTGCTACACCATCGAGAATTGTGCAGACAAAGCGTCGCTTTGTCGATTTAGTTCCACTAGCGCCGTTTCGTAGTTGGCAACAGACAGAAAGTCAACGTGCTGTCATTGAAAAAAATGTCTACCGCGGATGCTCTCGTCCCCTTTGTCGAACCCCCGCGATGCGTCGAGACGGTGCACGGTATCTCTCGTCAAAGCAAGGGAAATGTGTCTATCCCGATATTTTCGTATCAAAGACCCGCCTGCCTCTTTGTCGGTAGCCTTTGCCGACCAGTGCATAGACATTTTGGTCGATACCAGACACACAGATTATCAAACTGCTTATCTCGGTTAAAGGTTTTCCGTTAACTTCAGCGACACGCGTTATTTTTACCGCAGCTTGTCTTCGCGATGTTCGTAGCAGTGAATTGGACGTAAAATTGTATTCTCTGTGGTATATGTATATCTCTTTACTAATATTAATCCCTTAAGGCACAAACTTTACCTCGATTTATTAATAGGAATGATTATGTTTTCTCTTTTTTTTCTTTATAATAAAAAAACAACTAGCGATACATTTTTATAAAATGTATAGATGGTATCGTAAGACGTAGTTTGAATCCATAAAGATCAATGGCTAAAATAATCAATGGCTAAATTAAAAGCAATCTATGCACCGATACACGACGGTTAAACGGTTAAGTATACGTCTCGTTAATCATTATTGTTTTGTTTTTCGTAACCTCGTACGATATTCTACTCCGTATAGCGATTACATATCGTAAAATAAAAATCATAAATACATGTTTCGTGAATAAAAAAGAAATCTTGTTTCATCGAAACAACGTACATATATTGGCTTTTATAACTACGAAACGAAACGAAAGACTGAAATTGGAGAATTATAGAATATTTTCTATATTCTCTTGATTTACGATTAGTATCGTTTGGTCACCGCGTATCGTTACGAAGACATCAGAATGGAAAAAAATAAAGAAGGACTGTTCGTACACACACGCGCAAATAAGTTGAACGACAGATCGAAATTTTGATGGGTTTGGTATTATTTTAACGATTATCCAGGTTCATCCGATTTCTTCTAAATATTTTAAAATACTTACGCGCGGCAGTGTACGACACAGCGGTATTTAATATGACAAAAACGTCAAAAAGTTCCGTTTAGCATGATATTCCATAACTTTGAAACTTCTGACATGATACGAAGACTCATAGGAAATCAGCGTTTCTTATTCTTATTTAAATGAAACGACCAGCCGTCGCTGTGTAACAACAAAGTGATTTATTAGTCCTCCGCGAAGGACGTGACGCTTCTGCTTCGTCGCAGTTGCTACATGACGCAACGAAAGAAATCGGTCGAAACAATACGCGTGCATGCGTAACTTGCTTACAGGCCTCTATTAGATACAGCGGAAGTGAAACCGAAAGATTTCTGCTACATCGGAGATCATAATTGGTCGACGCATGACGCACTGCCGAATCGTTACCCATTACCGAATCGTTATATAGTTTCCAGGTTTAGTGAAAGTGTATTTTTAAGTCGAGTCGCACCCTTAAAATAACCTAAGCGGCACGTGATGATATTAGACAAGACGACAGATGTTGCACGTGCGAATGCATAGCTCGAGGTCGTCCGTTGCCTGGACAATAAGAGGAGCCTGTGCTCTGTCTGGTAGCGTAATCCGCTCCACGTGTCCGTAACAGGATCTCTTCGCCTATATGTAATCGCGGCAGACCAACTCGCGATTACACAAGACGACACGCTTTTTACACAATAGGTGACCTCGTGAAAGCACTAAATTTCAATTGGGTGTGGATAAAAGTTCTGTCAGATTCTATATTAATGGAAGAGGGCCACAGAACGTTTTCTAAAGGGTCGGCGCGGATATTTTTAGTTGAAGATTTTTAATACCTCTCTTAATATAGCTACATTACCATACTCTATTGGTAACGTAACACTGATTTGTCACGAACGAAAGCAAGAAAATATGATGTTTAAAAGATGGTTCGTAGATTATTCGAGTATCGGGAAAGTGATTCTGCGATTCCGAAGATCGTAATCTAAAAAGAAATTAAAATCCGCTCCTCATCTATGTAGATCTATCGAAGCTGTATTAGAATGTCGCGACATTTATTCACGTTCGTAAATCACGATCGTAAGCGTATCGTTCCTGGTTCTTGAATCATTATCACGAATCGGTGTTCCCAAGTAGCGTGTCAGGATCTTTAAGAGGGTCTGCAACGTGTTCTCGATAAGCGGCGCAATCTATTTCCGGCCGCACGAGCCACAGGCGCCAGACATTAGGCATTCCACGTTCGTCTATGGCTGCTAGTGATCGGTTACTGACTTAGACCGAGGACATACAGCATACAGCATGTGCGCCGGTGTACGATGCAACTCGGCTCCCTGTCACTCGGCTCGTTTTCCTATTAATTCCGCGCGGCTCGCAAAGGAAGCACGCTGGAGTCGGATATATGGCGCCATGCATCGTCGGGAATATCTCGCGTCTGAATCACCCGGCTCGTGCTTTAAGACCGTCATTTTCTTCGATATGCGCTTATCTTACGTCTATTCTAACGATTGATTTCGTTTGTCCCGTGTGACAACGTTATTTGGCGTGTACGCGAATGGATACGATGTTGTAATATTTGGTTTACGATAAGGCGTCTTGTCCGATTTACAACGCCAAGTCATCGTGTTTTAAATCTTATATCACATTGGACCTTCGACACGGTGACTCAAATCCAAAGGAAAAGCCAGATCCTTTCGTTTTACGATTATAAAAGTGCCAATACTTAGCCCGAGTATACGGAAAATTTCCCGAAATCCTCGAAACGCTTTAGGCTATTACGGTGAATGGTGTTTTTTCTTTTTTTCTTCCTCTTTTTTTTAAGAAATAGCATTTTCTAACAAATGCGTCGAGATAACCGAATAAGTATCGTTCGTTACGTACAGTGTGGCTTAAGAGAAAGTATTCGATCGGTTAAAAAGGCTGGATGTGTGTGACACGAAACCTTTTCACATTTCGCTAATGGGACTAATCTTTGCGATGAGACGCGATCATCGTGAATATGTGGAACCAATGTGAACGTGTACGCGTGTAGAAGCTACAAGAAGGACGCGGCTGATGTAAAAGTCAGGAAACCGACAGAAATAGACTTGTCATCCTTTCTTCCGTGGTATTCGTGTTTGATGAGTCGATGCCGAAGAGAGGAAAGCACGTGTCATTGTTAACAAAGGAGGCGAAAAAAGACACAGAGGGGAATCGGCGACGCAACCTAAATAGGAAGTGCGCCTGGACGCTAAGCGTTGACGGTGTATCATCGGTGGTCGGATCCACGGCCGCGGTCGCGCCGATTTCAGCAGCTGGCAGATTTTGAGCGGACATACTCATCGTCCCACCTAAAATTACGCAACCGTATTTAGCGAGGTGATTCAACCAGAAGTAGGGCCAGAGCCAAAGGCGAGCTCTTTCGCTGGGGAGCTTTACACTACCTACCTATAGCTCTACCTACCTATACGTGGGCCGACCACGAGTGCGTTACACGGGATGCACCATGGTGTACAAATAAGATGGAACCCTCGAGAAAACACGTACACAGTTGTTGAGGACAAGCGTGCACTCACGCGCTCTCGCGTAGTGATTCATGCCGTGGAACGCGAGAAACACGACCTAACCGCGCTGTCCGTTAGAGAACCGTTCTATTTCTATTTCGGGCGAACTGTGATGTCCATTCGGTCTGTTTGTGACCGTTAATAGAAGGAGACTCGCGGGCCAGGCCCGTATTCTTTCACCGAAGTGTTGTTCCACACCCTTTGAATTTCCTTTCGCACGCTTCTCCTTCAACGTTACCATCGATCCATAAAACTGAACGTTTTAACCCGTCAAGAAAGAGCGACATCGATCGCTAACCTTCGCGTCATCGTTCGATTCAATGGCACGAGATTCTTTCCCTTAGGGACCAAGTCGACCGTAATCGAGCAGTCGAAGAACAATACCGGAAAGTCAGGAAATCGCAAGGGATTGAAACGAAAAACTATCTGAGGGACACGAAGAGTATCATCGAAATATCATGTTTCACATACGATCGAAACGATTCGGTAAACTATCGACGAGAGGTATATCTATAATACTTAATTTCGTTAAAAAATTATCGAAAGACAAAGTTGGTATCGCGTCGTTAATCGCGTGCGGGCTATTCTTCGTGCTCTTAAATTTAACTCTTGCCCGTCCGCGTGCGAAACAGCTGATCTCTCGATGTCCTTATCCCGTTACGTACCCCGAGGATCTTCGGATACGTCAGCCACTTTGCATGTCTTATTTCCACCGACGCTTTTACCGAATGCGAGTGAAAGTAGAAAATCGTGGGTTTCGGAACGCGAATTTAAATAGCAAAATTATTGGTCAGCGAGAGATAAACGGTTGGAATATTTCTTCGCTTAGCAGCTACCGATATTTTCGCATTCCGTCGAAACCGATATTCGCAAGTTGGCTCGACCAATTTTTTTTTCTTTTTTTTTTTTTTTTTTTTTTGTAACATGACTTTTAAACCAGATAAAACATATGACTTTTAAGCCAGATAAAAACATTTCGTTGTACGTACATGGATTAACGTTCGCATTCTTGCGGGACGTATCGCGTGTTACCGAACGGAAAAACGCAATAAGAACACGGCTATAACATCTGATTAAATTGTAATGACGGGATGCGCGATACCTCTTAACTTTCATGAGGAAGTCTCGTGTAGGAACGAGGAAAGTAAGAATTTTACGTTCGTCGTCACGCTAATTTTACGATTGTTGTGACTATCAACGTATTGGTAACGTTACTTCCGGCAACTTCTCTCAACCGTACGAATCGTAGTATTCTCACGAAAAAACAATAGCTTTTGGATTATCGTCGCAAGGAGAGAAACAGTCGCCGTGGATACGTCTTAAACGCCAGCGAATCGTAGAACATTCGGCACGAGTACCTAGTAGATAGTTATTTTAGTCAACTATTTGGCAGGCCACGTACTTGCCAAGTATTTTCCAAGTTCTATTAACCTCGTGTTTCGTGTCGAACTAGCCTCTATTACATAAATATCAGCTTCTTCCTACACGACCGGCTCGTACAGTCGATTCCTGCTTATCCGGTCCCGTTTTAACCCATTAAATCAAACCCATTGACCCATTAAAGCACAGGCTAACATTGTTGCGTTATCGCATGTATTACCGCAACGTTTCTCTTTTATTATAACTTTTTCTGTTAATTTGCATCGATAAATCCTGTACGGTAGAAATAAAATAAACACGATTTATTGTTTGTATTCGCAAATGAAGAATCCCTGACATACAAATGATACACAGTTGGTATATATCATCGATCGTTGGTTTAACCAACCAGACGACTCCGGTTAACCGTGACGTGTGTGCACTGTGTTTTAAATCCTGTCTGGATAGCAACAAGTAGCATCAATGAAAGCCGCGGAATCGTCACTATTTTATGAACGGCGATGAAGAAGAAGAATTCTCGGAAATTGAAACGCCGAAACGCCGCTGACTTCCGGTTTCCTGGGTGGTTTCTCTATGCCATATTGGTAACACCGATCACGCATTCGAGTTTCCGGTGATTGCCAACCACTTTAAAGCCTACGCAGCTTTTAGGACGTCGAAGAAACGTATAAATCAAACGCGAGATCTCGATCGAGTCCCACGGGTCGCTATGAAACGATATTTCCGAATGCTCGACAGAACGTTCAGTGAATATCAATGGGATATCGACGAGGGGTGATCGCTTTCGACAAAAGAACCTTCGAGTCGTCGCATTTTCTCGCGTATCGTTCACATTTTTCTCGAGAAAAGGACGACATTTTGCATGCTTGCTGCATGATTCATTGGCTGATAAATATTTATTTTATGCGAATCGCTTAACCGCGGTGATTCAAGAGAGCCAAGCCCGCGACGCGTTTCTGTACTCGCCGTTGCCGGGTAATTACGAAGATCGGTCACGGATGCGCCGCGTAACAAATCCGTTAGAATTTTTCCAAACGTAAATCAACGCGCGTTGTCACTGTATTTGCAGGTTTCTCTCTTAAGAGGGAAGAAATTATGGGGGAAAGTTGATCGGTTTCGATTAAAAAAAAAAAAAAAAAAGAAAAGATATGGTAATCTGAGACGAGAATCATCGTCCTTTTTCTTCGAATACACGTTCTATGCGTTTGGTAAGAAACAGTCGTGGAATTTCTACGGCACGAGACGATACGAAGACTGTTAAAGCTGAACGAATGCCTGCCTCGCGAACTCGTATAATCGAAGCAATCCTTCAACGCACCTGGTGCAGGTGCGGTGTATAGGGCTGTTCGGTGGAACTATGCGGCCGCGTGCCTGATTGGCTTCTCTGAAATTCGAACGAAAATCGCACGAGACGCGCATCTGTCCCGTCGACCAGATTAAAGAAACTAACTACTGCGTTTTAAATACCGCATCGTTCCACTATAGTATCTTTTCTTATTGAAATTCCTTTATTCTGTCCCAGCGCTGACTTGCAAAACGTCTTTAACGACGCTCTGTATTTGCGCTAGTTTTTTTAATTAAGAAGATGCGAGGGAAAAAGGGGCCGAGAAACGCGAGATCTCACAGGCCAGTTAAACTTATGTATATCGCATTGACTAGTGAATTATTTCGTTTATTTTTTGTTTATATCTTTTACATTACCCCTCGTACGGTATGTTACGACGAACATTTCAGACAACAAACTTCCAGCCGTTATTATCTATCGCAAAGCTGATTCATTTTGCGTGCACGCAATTTACGCTTTAGTTTCTTCCTTCATTGTACGCCAGTTATACATATAATTATTTGCGTAACGACCGAGCCTAACGATAAGGAAAGCCTTTGATTACCGCATCTACCGACAAATTTAAATCGTCGTGGAAGCCTGCAAACGATTGTTTTTTACGCGACCGATTAGATGGCAATATAACCACACTGTTATGATCATTCTTAAAAGGAAATCTCTGTCCCTTTCTTACAGTATCGTGAAACGAGGGACGCACCGAGTTTCCACCGACTTAGCCCCGTTTAATACGTTTGCTCCGTATTTTCCAAGCGATTACCTGGATAATTACAGAGCGCTTCCACGGTTTTCTCGGCCAGTTGTACAATATTCGAACCGGTTGCCGCGTACGTACTGTCGTTGTCGCAATTATACTGTCGGCAATCGCGAGAGAAAGAGCTTCTGACCGATTCACCGCAGCAAATTATAACACGTAACCCGACTTTTGTAGAAGGACAGTTTAAGCATCCGATACGCTGTCAACCGATCATCCATTTTTCCGTTCTTCGCGTGTGAAACAGACGACCGAAAAGATCAAGGCTTTACGAGAATTTACTGCAGGATTTCCACGATTTATGCAGCTTCGTCAGAACATCGCGCTCTGCTGAAAAGAAGTTGGACATGCATCGCGGATGCGGTCGTTCTACGTATCGTGCATTGTACTCCGACAATAGCACATGTAGGAGAGTGCGGGAACACGAGGAGAATGTTCTTCGAAGATGGGGAATCATCGTCTTCTCTGACCACCGAGATTACGAGTTTTTTTTTGACACTTTTTCTTTTTTCGGGTATATCGAAGAACGATGACCTTGAATAAGGTAAAAACATTTTACGACATTTTACAACAGTTTTCGACATTTATCGCGATGTAGATTAAGTAATCGTATTTGAACGAAGATAACTCGTTCGATTTTATCGAGCGATAGAATGCTGAAAGAATGGAACTCGTATCTGCAATTTTTGTCATATCGTACGTGTAAAACATATTACATAACAGATAATATTATATATTATTAATATTATATAATATTATCATAATATAATACGATTATCAGAACGATTAATTTTACCGGAAACACTGGTTAATTGATAATTGCGAGATAATGTTAAAGAAAAATTAGAACACGCAAACGAGTGAGATCGTTGTATTTTAACTGAAAAACTGTCGTTTCTATTTAATATTAGTATCTAGGAAATAATTCATAATATGGTTGAATCTCGTATATTATATCAACTTCTAAATTATACTTATACGTTTATCCGTAATCTCGTTTTAATGTCATTCTCGCATCAACAACAACGTTATTTCGTATGGTGGATTATTTCACGCGTAAAGGGTTCAGACCCGTAAGTAAAATTACGTTAAAGTTAAATAAAATAAATGGTCTTTTGTCATTTGAAAGGAAAATTATTTGATTATCCGAACAATGTTTGTCACGGCTAGTTGGAATAATCGGGGTTCCACAGCGGTACTCGTAACAAAAAGAAATGCATCTGTTACAGGATGGCAGGAACGATTCCCGTTGTAGTTTCCACCAATTATTTTCTCGTCAAAGTTCTCGGAGGGTTGTATGCTCACGTTTGCTCACGAACGATAGCGGCGGTCGACAATCGCGGTACGCTCACACGCCGAGAAATAAGTTCCCCGCTGGACGAACTATTAATAAGAGAGGCCGTTCAATTGGGTTTTAACAGCCGAAGCAATAATAGAGGATCGTTAAAGGTCTGCGTAGACACCTACTTAACCGGCCATTTACCGATGCCGCTGCACGCGAAGGAATTTATTGTCCCGCTTGCAACACCACGTTACTATTACAGCAGTCCAATTTACGATAAAATATTTACCATGCTGCCTGATAAATGCCGGCATCCGCGGTAACGTAAGCGACGCGATAATGATATTTTAAGTGCGGATAGCGAGGGTACGTACGATCGTGAACGCGCATACTGTCTTCCCTTCTATTTCATTCGATCGCGTCTAAATAATCCTTCTCTTCTCCTCCGAAGATTTAGAGGAAAATTTGCATTCTCCGAACGCGTACGATCATCGGTCGTAGAATACGCGCCACGTTTAGAAAATTCCCTTTCCGAGATCGACGTCTACGACATCGTTATATCGTATCGGGTTGGCAACTAAGTGATTGCGGATGTTGTCATTAGATTGTATTGACAAGATCCGCAATCATTTAGTTGCCAAGCCAATAGATAAACTACGGACTTTTATGCAAACTTACACTTTTACGAACGCAAGAAATGAAAATTACAAGCGCTATAACTTGTACGTTTTAGATCATTTTGCATATTACGCGTATACCGTGCATCTTTGAACCTTTAAATTTCGCATAAACGCTATCTCGGATCGGTAGAGATACGAGCTATAAATCGAAGCGAGAGAACGAGACACTATCTGTTGTTATTAATACGTACGTATATCTGACGTAGAAACGAAGAGAGAATTGGTAATCCGGTAGGTGTACGAAGAAATTTATCAGTCCCAAGAGGTATCGAAAAGTTGGACATTTAAAAAATACCCCTTTGACGTTTGACGTAAACGATAGTAAAGACGGATGCTTGCTGATAACACAGCCGATAAATGACACGAACTTACTGGACGAGTTAAATACGTATTTCGTGACATCGTTTGATCATCGCTCGAGATGCATCGCGTTCTTGTCCGCAGGAGCAGAAAGAGGTAGGATAATTTTGCGAGGTGAATGGCCACGATTCGGCCAGTTCCTGCTCTGACTAAATTGGATTCGGATGTGGTCCGTTCACGTTGACGAGGGATGACGAGCAACGACACGCTTCGAGGAAAGTCCAATGACAGTAATTGGACGCGACACCGTGCGTCCTGTGCTCGTCGCAAGCTTACTCTTGGTCTTAGTCTCTCGTCGAATTTCAAGAATGTAAAACTCGTCTATAACCCAATGATAAAATCTGAAAGACTAAACGTTGCTAGCATACGAGCTACGGTGCGCATTATCGTGGATATCTGGCATGCTGCAGGCCACGAATTCGCTAATCGTCATCTCTTGTGCGTTCTACAACGTTTTCACAGCAAAAACGGTTATCGTTTACTAGGCTCGAGGGGTACTCGATTTAATAAGCATCATCGCTAGCGATCGCCTCGGAACCGTGTTCAAAGGTTACAACTTGGCCGGACTCGGTCGCGAGTATAAAATACTCGACATTATGGCGACTATATTTCACTGCCTGGTATTACACGCTAGCATTGGCTTCAAACCTCGCGATAAATAAGCGATACCTCGGGGAGGAAGAGGCTTATATTAATTATCCCAGCGGGGCAGACGCATCAACCTCCCTTGAGATCGCGCTGCAAACACTCGAGGCACCCGTGACCTCGACCCTTTCCACCGTGGCAAAAATCTCCGCTCCGTAACTGTTGCATAATGTTACTAACGCGAGGCGATTTCGTTTCTTTCAAAATTCTATCCTTTCGAACGATCGTACCTAACTTTAGGAAGATCGAGAATCTTGATAAATTTATTTGTTTAGGATGGGGAAAGTTTTCGATGGATGGGAAATCAATGCAACGAAAAAAGATCAAGATGGTGTGTGTATATCGTATCTAAAATAAACCTACTGCTCGGGCCACAAAAATTTATCTAAAGACAAAGAGATCGATAAGTATGTTTTTACCATATTATTACATCTTCATTGATATGTAATATTATATAATGTATAAACACCATAATAAATACAGTAATGCGCATATGATCTGTGCAGCTATTGTGTATAATGGAGATGGTAAAACGAAGGAGAAGAAAGTGAGATATAAATTTTACACAGCTAGGTGTCTGGGTCGTGCCCTCCGGGACGCGAGAACTGCTGTCACTTGTGTCTCCTCTAGGCCGATAAGCCACATGGAAATTTCACTCGCGATCGCAGATACTCGATATCGTCGTGTCGAGGCGATCCTTCCGGACAATCGAGAAGATCGTCGAAGAAACTCAACATCAACGGCCGTTTCTCCTCCGGCGACTGCTCATGATCTTGATCGAAGCAACGTCGAGTTTCAGTTAGAAATGGCATCGACTTTGATCGCGTGTCGATAATGAATGCCGATTCCGTTATGTACGACAAAGGTCCCTCGCATCATTGAACGGCCAAGCTGCAAATCATCATGCTGCGAACATCCCGTTTTTAATACCACACCTGTTTTAGAAAAACCGTTTCCGTGGCTAGCGTTACTTTCGCAGTTTGAAATTAAATCTAATTTATCAGAGCGTATCGCTGTTTCTCGTCGTAGTTGACGCTTTTTCATTACGTTCGATTATTGGATAAAAAGTTCGAGGCAGAGTTATTCCTTCTATGCAAAGCTCAAGATTGAATTTTAAGTTTGTCGAAGCTTAGACGAGTCAAGGAAGCTTAGCTTACCGTATTTTACGACGTCGATTTTTATTTCGACGCAGCTCGCGGTTCACAAGGTTTGCGCAACAACGGTACAAAGCGATGCATTTTATCGCATAGGTTTGCTACGGATAACCGTTCGGTTTGGTCGATTCCCGATCTCCCTTCCGGTTCTTCGTGGATTCCCCGTAGGGGAAAAAAGACCATGTTCGTAGAACGGTACGAAAGGTGTACAAATCGACCCACGCAATTTCATTCTCGGAAGAGAGCATCTTTTGTCGTAAAAGTCGAGATACTGGGCAGTCCGAGATAACAGTCGCGATAACTAGATAAGAGGTTGGCCAAGTATGTAGATGTTGGCCCCAATAACGGTACGGATTTCCCACACGATTCTGACATTCCTCTGCTCGAGCACGTTGCTTCCTGCTTCGGCCGCACAGTGAATCGTAGTTCGCGGCTGCATATGGAAATCGATGAGAATCCTACGACGATCGGAATTCTCCGTAAAAGACGGTTAAATCGTGGAAGAAGAGGTCAGAATTACACGGATGGACACACGGCAATCACAAGCTTCGTCATTAAACGAAAGATGCGTCGTTCTTTTTTTGTTTGGAATTATCTTTATCATAATACGCGATTTGTCAACAAGTCCGTAACGATGGAAATAAATTTTGCAAAGAGATAATAGCGAGATAATAGAGATAATACCCTATCAATTTTCCTTCGTGTGCTTCGTAATTATAATAGCATTCGCGATATAGCAGAATGTCTAATTAAAGCGTGAAATGAAATTTGTAAAAAAATTGCAATCAGAAATCAATAACGATCCTACCGCTTATTAAGCTCCTATCAATGAACAGTCGACTCGAGTACGAAGGTACCGAGAAACACCTGGTCGATGATGAGTTCTCCTCCGAGATATCTCGCTGCTTACTCGTCTTACGGAATATTATTCGCATGGAACAACTTAGAAACATGTTCCACCATAAACATGGAAGTGTATCAGAGGATACCTAATTACTTCGTTATTCGATAATTTATCGTTCCCATCGTGACCGTTTTTTGTCCAGCGAGTCATCGAATTAACGTCGGTAACATCGTTGGAAAACTCTCTAAATGCGCATCGCGGGAATACATTTCGATAAAGCATCGATTAAAAGCTGGAAGGTAATGGAATAATAATCGAAGTTGATGGATTAATAAGTAGGTTTCTCGTTCTTCTGATAACGTCGCGTGGCAAAAAGTTAATGGTGTACTAAGGTGGGTAAAACCTCGGTTAAATTTGCAATGATAATTAGAAGAAATGGATTTCTAAACAGACCGTTCGATGTGCTCGTTGAAGAAATGGTAAAATTATTGGAACTAGTTGACCATCTTGAAGCGAAAGACGAAAACTTGAGACGTCCTTGTCGATGAATTCTTCGTAATGGCGCGATCTTTCTCCAAAGATCCAATTATAAATGCAAAGCTGCTTAGTTAAAGTAGCTATAGTGCTTAAGAGCTATGTGTGTGTTATAAACGGGGGAGGTACTTCACTTACCGGTTAATGGCAATTTTATTCTCGTTTGCGTAGCTCGGGACACGTCATTTGCTCTGACTGACACCTAATCGCGACCAAAAGTCCATTACCATATTCATAGAATCTCATTATTACTCATATGCGTCGTTCTTTCTAGGTTTCGAGTTGCTCATTTCCCTTTATAGCGATTCGTTGCCACGAATAATCATATTAGAAATACCTTAAATCGTGTCTCGATAAAATATTTCCTTCGTTTCTTTCGAGCCATTTAACTTTTCCCTGCACCAATTTGACCTCTTCTTCTCTTTTACGCGGACATATTAAGTTTTCGCTAGAACGTGACTGTTCTGTGTTAAATTACTAATAGAAAGCGAATATATGATACGTAATATAGCAATGACTAGACGTAAGATAGGAATTGTGATCACAGCGAACGAAAGAAACGATATTTCTTGTAATTCGTAAGCAAACCGATAAACCGATTGTCCATTAGGCTCCCAGCCTGGGAAATAGATAAAAAAATCAATTCGTTATCGATGCCGAAAAGGAAAGGCGAAAAGTTTCAAGGACATACGCGCAGCGACTATATACGGGTTGCTGGTATTTCGGTGCAACTGTACGCTGTCCGGTCGTAAATGAAAGTGAAAATAAATTGCTCGGACGGTTCCACCACAAAATGCAATTTACTCCATTCATGGAGCCAGGTCCTTCGCGTACTCCAAGGTATATGTGTACATCGAAACGATGCTCTGCTCTCAACCACACGGCAGACACCTAAATTACGTTTCGTGGCCGATTCACTTTCTTTTTCCCAGCTGTCTCGTATCTCTTTTCACGAAACGCTTTAGGAATACACACCTCGAATACCGACGAAGATAATTACGCGGTCTTTACCTGAAATATCCTATCCGTCGTTTCGAAACACCTTCTTCCTTTCTATCATCTTTGTTTTCCATCGTCCAATCTAAAACGTTTAGTCGTTGATACTGAAAACTATCTTAGATTTGTCATTTTCTTGCATACAGCGACGATATACCGATACTTAAAGAGTTAAGAGGAGAAAAGACGCGTGGAATTTAAAATATTTGTAAAAAATGTTAGATAAGACATTTGAATCAAAGGGAGCAGAGTTTCTTTGGGAACTGCTTCTTCGAGTCGTGGCCATTTCACTCGACCAATACGAGAAACAAAACGAATAGAGAAGGATTGTGCTAGCCGAGCACTCGGACAGGGTACGGTGACGCGACATGTGCCGGACTCGTCTAGATCGCTGCAGCTCACCGTTAAGCCGGTATTTAACTTTTTAGCCGGTACGCTTGGATCGCGAATAAATTAGCCAGATGGCATCCACGGTATTATTATGTTATTACCGTTCGACTTCGTACAGCACGAATGGCAGTGAACGCTGTGGCGTTGCTGTTCCTTTTGTCTATTAATTTATCGTCGCGAAGAAAATTCTTTTGCAACGCGTAACACTCGAGGGTCCGCGCACTCTATAAACGGATGCTTAATAGCCTCGATACCTAGCCAGATAACGATTATGAGTCGAACTTCTCTACGTTTGCTTTGGACCCCGGTATTATCCCCATGAATATTACTCTTCATAAAGTTGGGTGTCACGCGCGTGAACCGTATTTACGATCCGTACGAGTACACGCCCGCCCGATCGTACACCGGATTATACTTATTAAGTTCTCCGCCATTAACTTCTTCGGCGCGATTCTGCAGGCTCTAGAAAGTGAAAATCGTCGGAATCACGGGGACACTGTCCCCGTCTATTTTCCTTGATCCCATCTTCAGCCGCGAGCCTCTGGCCGGTCACGCGTGAATATTAAAAGTATCATCTCCACGGCTATGAGAGGCACGTGTGTCGCGTGGGAGATACACGTGGTATGAAAAGTCCACCCGGAGGAGTTGAAACCGCATTCCAGGTGACGTCTGGCGCCAAAAGTGGTTCCCAACTGCGTCGCGACGATACTCGACGTGGACGAGGTACACGCGCGTATGCATCCGCGTGATTGGCAACGAGATGAACTTTCTACCGGAAAGGGAACCCCCGACGTTGAAGGCTAACGACTATAACCGTAACCACGGTACGCGTATATGTGTATCAATTATCGCTTTTAAGCTTTCGACGCGTGTAAAAAACGAGGAACTTGTACGCGTAATTTTGGATACGCTCGTTTATCTTTTAGATGCAGAGAAAGTTTCATATTCGTAGAAAGTGAATTTAATTACGAGGGATATATCGTCATCGCGTTCTTGTAAATAAGAGTGAACGAAGGAGGCACGGTAGAGTTTATGATAATGCGAGTTAATCGCGAACGAAGAGATCGGGTTCGGTGAAGTGTTTTACTTTGGAAATAGAGATTGATGGAATCGTCTGCTTTCTGTGTACGCGCCTTTGTTTGATCATCCATTTGTCATTTATCATTCGATTAGTCGTACAACGAGGTGGGTTCGGCTAGGTGATTAAGCTCATTGTTCTCCGTGTAAGTATCTCGTGACGTTGGTACTGATGCATCTACACCTCCGTTCATAATTAGGATAATTACAGAGGAAACGGGTAAACCTAACAGATTATCGGGAAACTGTTCAAATTTTCAAAGTTTATTTAACTCTGAGAATCGTAATATTATTATTGGACCTTTCGCTACATAGATTACGTTCCACCGCGAATTACAAATCATCGGACCATGCTTTAATAAAGAAAATGATAGGCGCGACATTCGCTATCTACCACTTGTAATTTATCTCGATTTATCAATATTATTGGTCGATTCAGCAATGTACGACTGTCTTGAATTTCGACCTTGACGAGAAAATGATTTCCACGGAACTTGGCACCAAATAGAGGTGTCGATCTCCCGTTCGAAGAAAGAGCACGAAATATCACTCCAGCTCGATAATGGAAACCACTTTTACGAGTTGGCGAGTAATCGAGGATTTCGCTTTTTGCGATCGGTCTTCCGTAGCGGGCATTTATTACCGCGAGCAAGGTGAGATATGGCGTTGCGAAGTGGAAATAAGCCAAACGCACGGAATGCACGACTGTGTACATTTGCGAGCACGGGTTCACGAGTAGGTGTGCGTATATGCCATCGATGTTACCCCCTTAGATTCCAAGATACCAATCCGGTTTATGAGCCTCGGATAGAATCCGCTGTCCGACCGTGTATAAAAATAGAAATGCCTCTCCCAATGTAGGATTGAGTTGTCAGACAGTCACCCCTCGAACCACAACGCGATTTACGCCGGGACGAAGACAGAGAAAAACGAGGAAAGGGAAAAGTAACGGAAAATGAAAAGAGAGCCGAGAATCATGACACGATATCCTGTATGTATAGACTTGCGAGAAGGTGTTACTTTTCTTCGCTTCTGTTTAAAATAACAACGTGAGTTCGTGCTCGCCATCCATATGCAGATGCGCTAGTTATAATAAATAGTAACTAGAAGACGGTTCTAGATATAATCGATAGATTTAATCGATAGGTTTACAATGTTCTTTTGTTTTTATTCCTAGTCCATGTAAGAAAGTGCAATAAAGGTTTTTCGGCTCAAAACGGTGTGATAGATTTACCCAAAGAATAAAATAATAGCTATTGTGATCCTACCTCTAAATACAGAAATGACAACAGCTTCTGTACGAGAAAACATATTCAAAGATATTAGCAGCGTAAGACTATGTTTGCGTTGTTAAATTTATCACAAAGATCGAACTATACTCGTTAAAATATTTCAACGCGTAACGTGGAAAACTTTTGTGAACCGAATACACGTCGATGACCTGTACGTATTTTACCGTATCGTTGCGAGAGTGGAATCTGAAAATTGCTGGATATCGAGACTGTCGGAAACTGTCATACAGCCTAGATGGTAACGAGAATCGAAAGATAGAGATAATTAAAGCAGCAGATCAAAGCGTGGAGTGGCCAGCCGCGTCGTTGACGCGCAAACACGAACGGCTCCCAACTCCGAAGTATCCTGATAAATAAAACATAGTCACGATGAAGCCACGATCGATCGATGTTGAATTTTATTTTACTGCCAGAACTTTCCGATAACAAGCAGTGACGAATAATTTTGCATTCAAAAAATGTACGCTAGTGAAGAGAGAAAAAGAACAACTATATTATTCCAAGCCGATGAGATTATTTTTACAATGACGAATATACGAGTTCTTTATAATTTAATGCCATTTTAAGTTTTAATCATTTTCTGACGATTTATCAGACCTATCTTTTCGTGTATGTCTTGGAACTTGTGTACGAGGGTGTACGCATCCGTATTGTTCCAAGGACAACCACGATTGTCGTTCTTCCTAAGTATCCGGGGAGAAGATACTTGGCGAGTCGTTGACATTAAACATAACTACCATACTGGCGCGTATGTTTTTGAACCAAGGCTATCGAATACACATATAGGTAATACAACCGTGACCCTTCGAATATTTTGCACGGAGAACAACGAACCAAACGAGTCGAGGTCGCCAAACGACGGTCTCCATTTTTTTCCACGCCAACGACCTGATCCTTCAAGGATGTCTCTTAGCGTTTTACTACTTTCGTTAGTAGTACGTTGGAGAGCTTACAAGCGAATTGAAAAATTATTTGAAAATTATTTCGGAATATCGCCGAGAGATATCCGCCGCGTGTCGTCTCTTATTTTTATACGAAAAGCCTGTGAATAAATTTCCACTAAAATTCAATCTCCCGTTTCGACCATTTTTAAAGTCGATTACGATCGCAGTTTGCTTTCTTCCTGCATCGTCTCCAAAGACTCCAGATATTAATGATAATTTATATCTTCGACTCGGTTGAACACGCTCTGTAGGGAGTGTCATCGGCAAGTAGGTAGAAGTAGAAGGCGACCTTTCAACGCCCCCGTAGGACGTTTTTTACGGAATAAGAAGAAGTAATGACAATGCCGAGCGGATGTACAATGGCGCCCCCTGGATAATGACAATGTTTCAGGCTGAATGCCAAAGAATGCCGGTTAGAAGGAAGGTCGTTGGCCGTACGACATTCGTGCATTCGTTCGTAATTGTTATGCACCAGACATCAGTAAGCCGTGTACCAAGTTGAAACGCGGTACCTAGAAAATATATTCCGTGGAAGAAAAATATTCCACCTCGGGCAGCTTCCTAACTACAGTGCACACCGTACGATATATCCAGAATTTTTCACCGGGTTTAATCACAGGGAGCAAACGACGTTCTGAATGCGCATGGGAAATATCGTGCAGGTTTTTCATCGGCGCAATTACGATGCAAGACACGGTCGATGCGGTAATTTGACATAAACGGTGTGCGTAACAAACCTACATTTACATTTTTGAATATCTCCATGTCTTACCATAATTAAAACGCTTCGATCGGTTACGATTGATTTACCGACCATGCAGTCGCGCGTGTCGCCTTTGAATCAGCGTCGAAGCGACGCAACTACTTTGATACCATTGCGTTCTCCGCTAACGTAATGTTACGCGAATTATGTAACGATAAAACTGCAGCGCGTGCGAGGCGGACGTTAAACGTTCCACAGTCACGACGACGCGGAGTCGCGTAATTGTAAAGTACGCTTGTATTTCTACTGCGAATAAACGGCGCGCTGTAAATCTGCGTCATCGATGTAGTAACAACAAGGAGCAGCAACAACTTTGGCAATCGTTTAGAATACAGAACGCATCACCGATTTTGATGAAATTGAGGTAGATATGTCGTCAAGGTGGACGTATCGAATAATTCTTCCATACAGGTGTATATAATTTGCTGCCCATCTTATTCAGTTTGCAAATTATACGCAAAAATGCTTTTAATACTGTACAGAATGTTTCCACAAGTTGATACCTGTTGAATATTGTTCGGAATATGCAAGACCAGGCAACAGAGAGTTCCTTGTTGTTGCAGCGAGGACGCGGTTACCGTTTAAAATTCGTACTTTCCATTTCTACGCCAAGGTGAACGCTGCCTTCTAATAAACTATAGCTTCTAGTAAAATATAGAATTACCAAGGTACTTAACTTTCGCCGGTAGATATCGAACCTTCATAGACCGGCACCAGATTACGCAAGGGCTTGCGTGAAAAGAGCTCACCTATCCGCGAGATCTGCAACAGATAGCTCGTATCTAAATAGACGTCCAACATTCGCTTTCGAATCGATTCGACGTTAGTCGATCCGCCGGTATACAGGGTGTTCCACGTTTTTCCTACAAAATGGATTTTCACGTCGCTTAGTATTCAATACGTTGCCGTTCCTAACACAATACGTTGTCGATCCTACGCCAAAACAGTCTTTCCATTCCATGTTGATGTTAAATATTTGTTCTCGCCATCCTCTCGAACACTACAACGAACGTAAATATGTACGTACTTAGGGCAAAGTTTGAACTGTGGCGAATCTATTCGTTTTCGTCTAATCACAAAGGTTAATCAATGACTAAACCACTTGGGACATTGAAACGGCAAAAAAGAAAAGATCGAAGCTGGTAAATTACCGGAGGATTTTGATTATTTACGCAGCTTTATCGGCATATCGCGTAGTGCAGGGAATTAGTTCAACATGTATTCGTGTAGTTTCTAATCGTTACGCGAACTTGAGGAACCGAAACCGTAGCAAGAGATCATCGGATAACGATGGGAATAACCATCGATCACGTTGCTTTGGACGTAACAGGGAACAATGGCCGACAGCTCGTGTATTTAACGATGAAAATGTTTTAATCATCAAGATTACTAATTTTTTCGCATCTTTCGCATTTCTTTTTCCGAAGTATATCGAAGAACGAACTCTTGCATAAACCAAGAACACGTTTTCAACATTCGTTGTAGGGCAGATTAAGCATCAAAGATACTACCCTTGCAAAGATACTACTATATTTCCGTAGATCATCCTGCAGATTCCCTTTCAATTGACTTCAGGATTTCTTTACTCAACTGGGAATGGTATCCTTCGAAATTTTAGTGGCCATCGTAAACTATTTGTAGCAAACCATTTCTAAAAAGAAGCAAACAAAAAATATCGGGAAACCATATACCAGGTCAAAACGTAGCCATTGACGAATTTTTCACACTGCCGAAATGGCAGTTGAGATTCTAACAATACCTACCAGAGCTAGGAAGTTTAGAGCAACGAATGAATTCTGTGAATCCTCAACTGGTTATCCATAAAAATGTACGATTTATTGAGAGATAGAAACCTATAATTATTCGAATATTGGCCGTCCCGATAATCTCCAGAGCCAATAAAACGCTATCTATAGCGTAAGACCGTTGTTTGCACAAGGTTACTCTGTTAAGATCGATGAGTTTTATAATTCTCTTGCTTTAGGCCGATACCTGGTAAAAGAGCAAATAAATGTTGCCACAGCTCTCAGGAAAGGAAGTTATATTGCGTAATGGCTAAAAAGAAGTATTTTAATACGAGCGATGAAATAAAATCAACTTCTTTTGAAAACAAGCGATAGATCCACCATGTTTTATAAGAAACGAATAATAGTTCGTTTAATTTAGCTGTTACGTGACTTATTTGATCTGTAGTCTTCGTATGTTAGCTGGTTTTTGCAAAGAAGAACCTAAGACACCATGTATAGCTCAAGCTGCAGCGTACGTTTTCTCCAACTCTAATGGTTACTTTCGTTAGATCGGTAATGGTGTTTCGGTTGCATACGGATGGCAATGCGTCTACCAAGTACATGCAATGAGAATGACGGGTAGAAAACATCGAGAGATCGCGTAACGAACGCAAAGGAATTTGAATCTGTTGCTCGACTAGCTAATGGAGCCAGTTGAACGCACCGACAAAGCCGACTTCGCCCACGGCCTTAAAACGTTGCCAGCTTTGTTCTTGTTGTCGCTATTGTCAGTGTTACCTGTTGTTCGTGCTTGGAAACCTGCAACACGACGCTGCCAACGGCGACGCGAACGATTCGCATAATACTTTAGCGATATGTTACACGCATGTTACGCGTTCGAAACATTCGGTTTATGAACGAGGAAACTATATCGTTTGTCTAACAGACCGACAATGAGCGGTTATTCCCTCCTCGATTTGGTTCGAATTATACCGAGAGGAGCGTGTCTACCAAGTTCGCGAGATTTTCACGTGATATTTAAAATGCGCAGGAATGCATGAAATATCAAAAATGAAGTTATTAATATGTAAAAGTGAAAGAAATCTCTAGTTAAGCTATTTTAATAAAATTCGTTAATTAAATGTATCGTTAACGCGAATCAAAGTTCTCACACTCTCGACGAGATTCGGCACGCGAAATAAATTCTTTCGTGAATTCTGGTCGTTCGTCATTCACCGATCGAGTCGCAGCGGTTGGTAAGTGAGAGGCTAAGTATGTACGAGGTGGAAAAGTTCCTTGGCGAGGTGACGTTTCTCGCAATAGCCTGCGGCGTCGATTACGGGCTGAGTTTACATTCGCGGAACGGCCTTATTTGCGAATTGCACGAACATCTATCGAGCGAGTATTGCGTCCCTTGCGTAATACGATTACCGATGTTCTTTTTTTTTCTTTTTAATCCATTACCCAATGCAAGTGCACAGAGAGCCTGTGAAAGTTAGCAGTCTCGAACTACTGGGATCTTTAGAAAGGCGAGCCGATTGTTCCCGCGAGCGTAGTATAATAAATATATCGATATACGTACTACCAAAAATTACACAGCTACCTATTGTTAGGCGAAGACAAAGCTGTACACTGTGCGAGTCGCCGTCTGTTGTGTTCCGCGGCAGTGTCTGTTACGCGAAAGGGCTGTGTGCACGGAGTTGCAGAGAGCCGCATTGTGACGACCTAGTAGGAAAACACGCGGAACAACTCGCATTCTTTCCTAGCTAGACGGGATCGCGCGTCGCAATAGGTGCACCGGTGAGAGGGAAAGAAAGAGGAACGTTGCCTAGTCGAACGTTGCACTCGATCAAAGAGCTGTTGCTTGCAAACGTTACAAATCGCACGCGTACGTTCGAACGATCCGTGGCAAATCGAAACGACCTCCGATAAATCGAACCGGCATTGTACGCCACCGGAACACAATTGTCGGACGTAAGCAGCTACCTTGCTTGTACTCTCGACACTGTTTGGATATCGGTTCTCGAAAGATCGACAAAGTTTATAAGTCGCGGTTCAGAAGGTTTCGCCACTCGAACCAATTGAGAGAAGATGCGTACGATAAGACGTAATCTATCCGACCTCAAGGCGATCCGACTTTTTACTGGAACGACAATTACGCTGACGCGCGACCTGATCGCAACTAGGCGAACTTCTTGGAGATTCGTTTAATTGCCATCAATTAATACGCCTTGACTTATTGAGATCATTTTAATCTGCATGCTCTGTGTTCTCTGTATTGCTCGAGTCGACCGATTTCTCGAATTGTCAATGATACGTCTATTAAAAATATTATTCCGAAAGTCAAAGACCACGTAGTTTGGTGCAACGTCTCATCGTACGGTATATCTCGCAATTGACGTTTCTATGAATTTTTCCAACAACTTAACGCGTTTAAATACTGTTTCATAATCGACATCTACTTGCAATTTTGCTATGACGTAAACGAATCGCTACGTAGAATTAACGTTTATATATAATCGTTTATATACAAATAATTGACGATATGTTTCCGTGTATCGACTCGCACTGTTTACAAAGTAAGTTCTTTCGCTTGGTATTTACGTAATGCTGCATCGAGATTTAACCTCGTTCGACGCAGATGAACCGCGTTACGACATCTGGTTAATGTTTAACGATCAAAGCGATCCAAAGAATACTACAGCCTGACCACATGGTGTATCGCATCTCGATATCGACCAATTAATTCGCATGAATCGAACCACAGATAAGAGATGTTGATCGTCCTCGATCGAAGTCTCGCAGTCTAGCTCGTTAATCGATGTTTAAACGACGTTACGTTGCGATTCAACGACCATCTAACGGACAATACTCGAGTGCATGACACATATCGTTTGCTTTTCCTCTGCGAGATGATCTTTCGAAGAGAAACTGGCTTTATTTTTAAAGAATGACGAGAGAAACTCGACGAATTAAGAATACGTTACGCGTTGACATCCACAAACTTCTACTTTTGAATAGGAGATTTGTCTCGTTGGAAATGTTCGTTGTACGAATTAAGTTTTAAAAGTACTCGATAAAGTTTACCTAAAATCTAAGTTCAAATCGTAAGAAAAATGATTCTTGTCCGTATCTATTTATTTGTAACCAGAAGAACCGTATGTAATTACTCGCGGCCATGTGGGCCGTAAAGAAAGAGATAGATATCGAATTCAGAGGCTCGAGCTAGTAACCCCGGTTTTAGAAATTCTCGTAGAACCAGATGCTGCGTACGCGTAACAGCGTGTTCACGGTAATAAGTTATCGGGCAATTTCCATGGAATCTGGCTGTTTGCTTCGCGCAGAGGCAAAGCGAGTCTCGGTAAATTGCTCGTCGTTTTAACGAAGGCGTTCCATTTCGTCTCACGCATTGATTCGTTCTCCGAGGAGTCGTCTCCTTCCCTTGCTCGTTGATTGCACGTTCGAGTCTCAGCAAATAGACCTCCGGTTTTTCGAGTTGGTTCACTCGCGTTCCTGGATACAGACGTTCCTTTCCTGCTTCCTTCGATATGTTTTAGACCTACGTATCTAAATATACTATTTTTCGCTGTTATTCGAACCAACCAAGTTTCGTCCAAATCTTACAAATAACGAACTATGTTTTTCTACATACATAGGTACATATACTGTATTTTATCGCATTATATCGTAAAGCGAAGCTCCACTTCGGAAAATATACTTTACTTCCTAGAAACGTAATAAGTCAATGAGTTATCTATCTAATCTCGTTAGAGGACGTTTTCTGTCAACGTGAAGGCCGTCTGTATGACGGGCATTTGACAGACAGATTATTTTCCAACAGCTTTCCAAGAGAGATTTACGACGTTCGTAAAGGAAGCAAGCGCGTTAAAAACAGGCGAGCAAGAGAAAGCATTTCGTTTATAAAGGGATCGAGTTACTCGACGAACAAACGAACGCATTCGACCGAAGGCTGGCAAGTTTTCGAGAGATGCTGTCGCCTCGATGAGTTTTATATCGATCATCACGGTGAAAGCGGAGGCGTGTACAATCGCGTTATATTCGGAATACGAATACTTTACGGACAAAAAGGAAAAATTCACTTCGATAATTCTCTGCGATACGGTGTTGATGCTGGCGTTTACGCGCGTAATCCAAGGTCCCGACGAGTGACTTATAGCAAACAATTCGCATCCACGGAACGAAAGCCCGCGTTACAGCGTAAACCGTACGACTATTCCAGTTCCATCATTAGACATGATTTATTTCAGGACCTCGCACCTCTTCCTCTTCCTGGTAGAAACGACTTATTCTATCAGCCGGTTCTTTGTTCCCTCGCGTATCTTGCTGTACTTTTTGCGTCTATTTACACAAGCTCAAGACTTTCCCAAATTTGTTAGTCCTCGAGTTGCCTCGTGCTAAAATTCGTTCGACTATTTCGCTTCTTTCTACGCGTAATCGAAACGGACGACCGGAGGCGATCTTCGTAAATGCTGTACTATTCCACGTGGCTCGTTTCATTCTTTCGCTATGACTATGACAAATGACCTGTCCCATGGGCATCCGTGAAGCTACCTTTGCATAGGGAGCGAGCGCTATTCCCATGCGAAGGACATAGCCGTTTTAAGTCGAGTACAACACGGTTTCGCCGCACTTCCTGGATCTGAATCGTTGGAGATAATTTATGTGCCGGTTCTGGTCTGTTTCTGTACCAGTACCGTATGCAAATGTACCGATCGATTAATCGAGAAGAGACGAGGCTCTTTCTTGGAAAATAAGATATCGCCGCGGCGATTATTAAACTAGCTCGCGTATCCTGCGATTAACGAGATTCTGAGTTCGCGTTCCACGCTTTCTGGGACGACCCGTCCGTCGATGCTATCGCGACAAACGACAAAGTACATACGTAGTTAGAGTTGACGATACTCGGTGACCCGACCAAGAATGTAGGCGATTTCTCGGAGCAGACGCAATTAGCGGGATTAAATCGTTCGCGGTTGTTACCATACATCCGATAACGAGCGATGGAATTTAGCGTTTAAAATTCATAAGGCGAACGCGCGCCAGCTAGTTTTAGACTAGTTAGAGACTACAGTTCTTTTAGAAGATGTCGACCTCGCCGTTCGTCCTTATAGAATCTTTCGCTTCAACGGTAATTACAGTTATCCGCTATTCGCGCGTTCTACTCGTGGGAAACGCGTGCTTGTGAATTCTTTCAAAATCAACCACTAACTTTTACAAGTCGGATACCGTGTTTTTTAAAGTACAGCAATACGTATTTCGTCTTGATTAAATTTAAACTTACACGTTGACGCGATAAATCCAAGTCGATCATTCGACACAGATAGATGCTTCAGTTGTTTCGTGGCGTTACTTTTCCTTTGTTCTGAAGAATATCGGATAGCATAAGGACCAATATAAGCAAAATATAAAAAAATTATTGCTCGATCATTCATTTGGAAAGACGACAGTTAATACGAATCTTTTGTAAAAATGAGAAACTTTCTGCAACTATTCTCTTCTCCCTCTTTGTCTTCGATTTTCTTCACAGCGAGCGGTATGTCGCGAAAGCTATGGAACGGAAGCAGACGGAACAGAGTAAGGGAAGACCGGCTTTGTCACGCTGTCACGAATTCGACTTTCGAACGGATCAACAAAATGGTTAAAGGTGATACGATCCGCAACCTTTGTAGGTCGCTCGGGCGATATCACTTTCGCTGGCAAACAAGCAGATTCCGTATCGTTCACCTCTGACCCGCCTTTCCCTTCTTGCACGATGTGACAACACCGTGATGATAAATATTCAATTCGCATCGTGACGAGAGCCCCTTTTGTTTCGTATATAATCGGCTTTTCTAATTAATTAATTGTTCCGTTGGTTCACGGGGCCACACGGTCGAGCCTTCCTAGCCTCCGCTTCCTATTTCCAACTGGAATTTCCCACGCGAGACTTTTTCTCTCGGAGCTGTCGAGCTGCAACGATTGACTTTTCGCCGGCCATTCACCCAACTGCAATATCTTTCGAATATGCCATTAAAATTGAATTTAAATAAAACACGAAAAAGATAGTGTCCGAAGAAAACAATAGGGAGTGCTTTATTCTTGGAAACGTTCCTTAAATCTTCAATTTTACGACGCTCTCTTATCTGACCTTTTATCATCGAGTCGTAATTCAAATCTCTCCGATAATGTTTTGTTTCTAGACTGCTTGGCATCGTTCAATGGCAATAATATTGACACTCCACAGTAATAACCTCCGACCTCGTTAACGCGTTTAGAACCAGAGTTGCATTATAAACGCGACGTTTCATTTATAATTTTTCTATTTCTTAATTTTTTTTTTTTTTCTTGTTATTATTGAACTCTATCGAAATCGTGGTTCATTAATCCAAGGTTTCGCTTTTCTTTGACGCGCAATTACGAGTAAAGAAGAATCTTAACGGCCCGATAACGCATAGTCATTGGAAACGAATATCGATCGATCGATAATAGAAATAAAAAGACGAGAGATAAAGTCCGTGTTGACAATTACGAGCGAATTTCATATTTCACAAGTGTCAAGCTCAAAGTACAGGTACGTATGATGCAATAGGATGAACTGCAATTGATAACATTGATAAAAGACGCATCGACGCATATCGATGCATTATCGACGATGACAATCGAACATCAGAGTGAAGAAATATGATTGGTAGGATTGGATATGGTGACTGGATAAGAAACATGATTGGTGTAGAATTGGACATGATGATTCGATGAGAAACATGATTGGCTAAGATTGGTTACAAATTCTTCTAGCATAAACATAAAAATTGTAGAAAAATCGTAAAAATCTAAGTCGTACGAAATGTACATTATATCGAAGTGCATTTTCTTAACCATTAAATTATTTATTTTTCTCGCCTGTATTCTTCGTAACGAACGGAGAATCGTAAAAATTTTCGCGCTAGTCCCAACAACAAACACCCGATGTACGACCTGAATTAACGTACAGGTGCACGAAGCTCGCAATTGAAAATAGGTTTGCACGTGAACTGATTTCACACATGTCGGAGCACGTGCAGCTGGGCACAGCGCGTGTACATTTCTCTCTGGCATAACTCTGGATCGCGTGGGCAATGCCTTATAGGTATTGTGATCGCCGATTGCAAAAGATCGGTGACCTCTTTTCAGATCGACTGCCTTTACACTGCGGATCCTGTTCGATGGTAACGATTTGCTAGGAACGATAAAGATCTATAGAAGCGAACGTTTAAGTTGACGCCGATACCTTTTTCTCGCGAGCATAACTTTCACGCTAAATGCTATTTCACGAGGTTTCTTCGTTGTCCCTGGCTCGTTGACGAAGATATTTTTAAGCCGCATACCTTTCGATTTTTCGTAATTGCCCGCCAGAGTTCGCGGAGCTGTTCGACCGAATGTTCGAAGACCATAGAGGATGCATACTTTCACGTGGCAACAGGAACAAGAGGGCTGAGGAAAGCCAAAGGCAGTGCCGAAAGGGAGAAAGGGACGGAGAAAGAGAGGCTGCGAGTCGATAAAAGGAGAAAGAGGAAGCGAGGTTCAGAGAGAGCCGCGTGACGGGCTCCGAAGCCGAGTTAAAAAAGAAATAGAGTGATGAAGACGAAGGGGAGAAAGGGGAGACGGAAGAAGGGAAAAAGGGGAGAACATTAGAGTCGACCTTGAAAGGAACCTTGCAAGGCCGTTACGCTTACCTCTGGACCGTCTCGAGCTGCTGCATCCACGGGTTGAATCTCGTTTGAGATACGATACGGAGAAAGCTCATGGAAACCGACATCTTTTATTCGTCTAGTTTTACGAACTCGAAATCGATCGGGTGAACACAGGGATTTGTGAAAGAATTGCATTCCAACGTCGATCGAAACGTCGCAGATTCTGTCGGGTTTATTACGAGTAAAACGTTACACGTTGCTCGTCAACGAAAATTCCAACACATTCGTGCGACCTCGCATTTGAAAAGTTGCGATATTTTTGGCGAACAACGTTATAAATTCTATCAGAGTTATACGATGAAATATATTTTTACTAAAACATAAAAATACTTTTCGCTGTTAGACGTGTCTCTCGTAAAACGAAACGGTAAGATTGACGATTTGGTTAACGAAGATGGACAGTTAGAAATAGCTTCAAGACAAATAGCTTCTATTTTATTAGATCGGTATTCCCGAGAGTGTATAAAACACTCGACAGTCGTGTATCCTCAGCGTACTCGGGCCGGCGAAAGATAGACGAAGTGTAAATAAAGCGATAAATTCACGTAATCACAACATCACGATGAGAGCTTATCGTCGGCTAGCCTTATCAATTACGACGTCAGCAAGGCCGATCGACGTTCTTGAGGTACATTTCTATACGAGCGAATATACGTACGAATTGGCGCGTGACTTTATACACGCACGATGATCCACGTAGTTGACGTAGGAGGACGAGTAACTGCATCTGATCGGTACATCTATCAAGCACAACTGAATTTGGTAGCGACAAAACGAAGATCGCGTCAACTCGGCCATCAAGGTTAATTGGATTTCAAATTGAACGAGTTTCACCGCGTCGAAAAATCGCCATGCAGTTTTTTCCAGCTTCGTGATCGTTTATAAAACAGGAATTCCAAGTTCGTTCGCTTCCTTGCTCGCCAACTCACGTACGATAGTCGCACGAACGTTGGATAGACGCGAGCCGTTCCATAAATATTCGTTAACTTCTAATAAGTGTTCCTTTCCATTCCGGCGTAACTACTCCGCGAGGAAGCTCGGCTAGATAATAGCCCGTGTCTGTAATTACGTGGCGGATGAACTTAGTCGAGAGTATTCTCGGGGTTAACGATGAAACTAACCCCGGAATACCGTAGATACCGCATTAAGATGGCTCTCTGTGCTTTCGTCTGCTCGCTATCGAATAAAGGTTTTCGATCAACCAAGGATTCCCAACGAGGGATATACCGAACCAGAATCTCTCGAATATGCTAATCGAGAAGTATCTTGCAAGTAACTCGACGCTCGAAAACTATCGTAAGTACGCGAAATATAGTACTCTTTGATCCAATTCAGGTCTCTGATCTTATCTCAGCCGCGTGCATGTACATAGAGTTAGCAGACATTGATAAAATGCAAGAGCAGTATAGTTCAACGATGAGGGAAAACTATACTTGGTCCGGGTTACTTGTCCGAATTCGAACGATCTAAATTTAAAAATTAATCGCCATGTTCCGTCATATGTGTCTGTAGTAAATACGACGAATGAAATCATCACAATTTTCTAATCGAAATACGAATCTTATCGAAGAGAGACAAATGACGGAGTATTTGTGAATGGTAGTGGTAGGAATGGACAGGACCCTGGTCGGAGGACCGAAGATCCAACGATCGTTACGCAAGATTTCGTTCTCCGGGTTGGCTGTCGAGTTATTCGTCTGCTAGCGGTTGGTTTATTTGCTGGGCCGGTCGGGTGGGTTAGTTGCCTGCACGGCAACACGGCAATACGGCAACTGCGAAGACGGTCGCCCAGGCACGAACAAGAAGTAAAGGAGAACGTCCTTGCAAGGCCGGCCGCCGACGCCCGAGAATCGAGCCTCTCTCTTTCGCTGTGCTTCTCGTTCCCTCTGCTTCATCAACCTCTTTTCCTCTTTCGTTGGCCGGTTCGTTCGCTTCGGCGTGCTTCTCGCTCGCTCCTGCCGATTCCTCTCTCGATTTCTCTCCCGATCCCACTTTCCATCCCCATCTATACACATCGCATCCATCCAGCCTTTCCGATCCTTCGTCCGCAAGTCTACACGTTCGCCAGTTACACGAGGCTATGTAACATGCGTTCTACCCATCCTGTTTGCTTATATATGTAGAAAACTGTCGTCTCACCTAGCCAAGTGTAGTTACCAACGTGCATCCTGCATTCCGATCTAACCGAGGCCGGGATAAGAGTCGGAGCGCGGCGAGATCGCGTGAGAAAACCGGGGGTTCGAGTTAATTCCTTTGACAATGACTAGGTACCGACTTCGTGGAAAGCCGAACCTTTCCTATCGAACCTATCCACTTGCCTACGACCGTTTCTCACGCGAGTGTAAAACGCCGCTGGAAAATCTTTCCACGACTCCAACTAACTTTTGCGCATAGCGGCTTCTTCAAACTGATTAGCTGAGAATCGTCGCGGTGTAAGCGAGATAATCGCTGTTGTAAAACACAGTTCTCCGTTTATTACTTTACAACGTGTAGTATAGTTTCTCGTGTCACGAAAATGTATTATGACGGTAAGCGGAAGTAAAGTTGTAATTTGATTAATTGCGAAGCTAGATGATTTTAAGTTTCAGATAAATTCAAAATTCTGATGCACGTCGTTGTAATTTTCAGCTTGCGATTTATGGTTCGTTACGACTGAGAAAGTATCGTGAAAACATTGAAAAGTTTGAGCTTCCTATAAGTCTGGTGAGAATGATCTCCGTACGGTTATACGTCTTCTTGGAACGTCGATGAACGTTCATTTACAGGACAGCTTCGTGAAGAAAGCTGTTTGTTCCTTTGTTTAGCACGCAACAGTCACGACAAAGCGTTAAATAAAAGTCGATGAACCTTCCTCATAAATATGTGCGTTCCAAAATTGTCCGTTGCGTAAAATAACACGTTACATGCTTGTCACGTATTAACGTCGCTCGGTGCCGATCAGGTTTTCGCATACATGGCGAAACCAATCTTTACAGGGACGTTACTTATTCATTATCGTTATAAATGTCTTTCTTCCTACATAAAACGAGAATTCCTTTTTTGCGCGTAAATATTACGCATTAATGGCGTAAGACGTTAATTACACTGGCTCGCAAGGTTTTTATTAACGGTAGATATTTCCACGGATCCTTCTATATTTTTCCATACTGGGATACGTGGTTGCACTTTTTATCGCTTAATAATTATTGAATTCATAGGTTTTTCGTTAATAACGCTATATGTATGTAACTCGTACGATTCGAGGCGTAGCGCGTTATGACGTTCGGAAATCATTTTCCTGGATTTCCACTTGAGTGTTTTCTTAGAAAACCTGATTAACGTGGACGATCAATATGACGAACGACTCCATTAATGTATTTCGGATATGGAAAAACGATATCGAGACAAATAAAGTTGTGATACGATGGTCGATTACAAATGATAGGTCATCGTCGATTATCGCTTTCTAGGTAACAGATTAATAGATAATAGATACGTGAAATTATATGAATCACTAACTACTAACCTATTAAGGACCAAGCTGTGACATAATGTGTAAAAATTGCGTAAACGCAATATCATCGTTAACGTCGTTAAAAATAAAACGACGAGTTCAATAAGTCGTTGGTTCGCGAAGCTACAAAAAGCGTATTGATATGAGCTGTACGTCGTTAAAAAAAATCTGACGTAAGAAAGACAATCTCGTTGCATTTTTCGATTCAGCAGAAAAAATACACAGAAAGTCACATATTAAAACTCGTTTCATAAGAGGTAAGAGATATTTTGTAAACCAATGTCATCGGATCGAATTCCTCAACCTCTAATCCACTGGTTGTGCAAACCTTTTGGGAAGAAATCTGGTCGCGTTTGGCACGTACCGAGGTCGCTTCAAGTATACGAACATAGCGCAACACGGTTCAGTGAATGAGAAATTTTACAAAAGCTCCGCTCGACCATTGAGAATATCGTGACTTTTCGTAGGTGTGTGAGAGTGACGCACGTAATGGATTTGCACGGCTGCAAGTAGGCGCAAATCTATGAATGCAAACGCCACGCAATGCACTCGTTCATGCGGCCCACTTCGTGCTTCATCGCTGGCAGAAATGTGCATGTGCACTTGTGGCTTGTTGCGCAGTGGTTGCTACTCTGAAAAGTGTGGGCGTCGATACCGATCGATCGACTATACCGTTGTCATTCGCATGAATCGCGCTTTTATAAATACATGGCGGGCAAACCAGCGTTTAGTACCAGCCGGGCAGATTGATATTTTGCGCATTGACGACCAGCGAACGTAACAAAGATCGTGAGACACCGAGATTATCGACACAGCGATTATGTTTCTGCGCGATAGATAGGTTCTTGAAAAAAATGGAAGCATAATAGATCGAATCTAGATGCGAAAAAGCCAATATAAGTAATAAATTGTTTTCGAACAAATCTCTAATTAAATCTTACTCGTACGAACACATTACGCGCCCGCGTGAGAATGTATTTTTTAATTTGATAAATGTACGATACAAAATCCAATAGAGGATAATGCGATAATAAATTTAGGGTGCAAAGGGTTAAATTGAAAGAAGACGTTTTTACGATAAAAAGGAATCGTTTGAACTATGTTAGATGAAATTAAATCACGTAAAAGAGGAATTGGATTTTTGCACAAACCATGTCGAATAGAAATCGTGTAAAAGTGTGTGTATTAAGTGTACTTTTCTTGCGTGTTATTCATCGACTTCCCAATATTCCAGTGATTCTAAAGAAGTACAAAAACCAGTTACGTACGCATCTGGTAATATATTCTTGGTGGTGGAATAAGTTAAACACCAGATATATCGAGAGCCAGTTGCAATTTGTTAATGCGCACAAGAAATATTCCGGATAGGCATCTTCGCGACCTGATAAATCTCGAAGCAGCTCGAGGTTCGATACGGTCTGTAATTACGGCACGTAACGAAAGTGTTACGTGTAGGTGCTTTGAAAGCCTTGGGGCTGAGAATCAGGTATCTAAGGGCGTGCCCAGACCGAGACGACTTTTATTGTCGGCAATATCGTTGACCGCATCTGTAGCAATTTTTTAATCGACAAATGAATAATCGTTCGCCTATTCGTTTCACACCGTCCCATAAGATTTATCGCAAATAAATAAACTAAATAAGTTGGCTGTGAAAAATGCATTCCACCTGCGATCTCTCAGAGACAAAGAGACCACCTCCATTCTTATTTCGGTCGATCGTTTCTTACGGAAACGATGAATATCGTATAGAATTGAAAGTGACAAATAAATAGAAAGTCAGGACAGGTTAATTTATATCTGTAATAATACGTATTCTCGCCAAGATATTCCGTCGAATATTACGTTCGTAGTTTACTGATCATCGGTATCTTATTCGACGTGTCAACTTGAAACTAAAGTTAGCGAGGGAACTATGCGAATGCACAATAACAATGCTTTACACGTTGATAAGTAACCAGGGTAAAAATAAACGATTCAAGGTATCGAGGCCTACGTGCGCAAATAATCTCTCTTTTCGTATTCGATGAACATTAGATTAGATATCGAATTCTATGAAATGAACATTTTGTAATTGCACCTTATCGACTCAAGGACTTGTATGTATATATAATAGCATATAGATATATACAGCGAAACGTTTGAAGATCATTTTTCAGAACGTCGTTCAAACAATTCGCGTTATTCTAAATAAACTTCGACATTTCAAAAGAAATAGCAATTAAGAAACGAGGTCAATAAATGCACACTGGTGGTATCGATTGTTTAGATATTCCATGCGACAATGGTTACAATGATTTTGCCACGTCGACGCGTACGGTCAGTAGCACTCGCATAAACTCGAATCAATAGAAGCTATCTGTCGGAATGGCTCGATAAATATCGTCAGGACCAAAAGTAATTGTGAAATATTCAAAACGTGATACGCGCCGGATCGTGTCTCGTGACAATTCCGTCGAGTCTGGCCAAATTGATTTATATTCGCGTATTCGTTGACGCGTTACCATCGATTATCGATCGAATGTTGCGTTTGCAGAGGAAATAAATTCTGACCAATTAAAAGTTAAAATTGGCTCTGTCAAGCTGATCGACCGAATCGAGTCGAAAAGATTTAGAAGCTTTAGGAGCGCTAATTAAATTTCTCTTTTACGATGATCGTACAGAAATATCAAGCTATTGCAAAGTTATATAACTTATTGCATTATAATATAACGTTAAGGAAAATTTTGTCTGCTTGATTAGCGAGTTATACACGCGTACGGTGTGTATAGGATCGTACAAGTTTTGGTTGGCGCGAAGATTGATCGATGAGATTTATGGCACGCATATCGCTATTATCGAGGCAGGCAGAAGGTGAAAGTAAGGAAATGGAAAATACACGCTGTTTATCGAATTACTACCATGTACCATCCGAGTATCGATAACCAGATGGTAGAAAAGATGAAACCTGTCTGTCTAAAATGGCAATCGTTCGTGACAGATGTGATTATTTTCTAAGATTCGTTCAGAAAACAAACAACAAATGTCTGTAAAATGTGTTTCGTATTTTTCATTCAATTGCGAACGAAATTATCGAACGACTTGATAGATCGACCAAAGATTCGTCCGAGTGCGGAATGTAGCGGTGTTCGAGCTGTACTTACGATAGACCAGTGATCTGTGGCTTGCCAGGGAAGAAAAGTCGAGATCGACAACCACTGGATCTTGGAACGATGCACACGTGTGGTCAGTTTAATAAGAGACTGCATATCGCATTACGTAGCCGTATAGCGACGTGTCCTGGATACGCTTGATTGTCGTATTCTCTTCCAACCGAGTTCATGCAAATTTCAATGCGATATCCGAAACAGCGTAAAAATGGATTGCATTTCGTGCAGCGGGCGATCGAATCGAATGGACCACGAACAATCGTATCGTTGCCACGGCTCTCCTTCCTGCTGGTCTATTAAACTTTGCGCAACCCACGTTTCGTGGTATTTATCGAGGTCGAATCCAGCAGCGTTCCAAGCGTGGGCCTTAACCTGCCACAATTCGATCGTAATTTTACGACAAAGTGGCCAAACAATTCGATAGAATTCGACAAAAGGACAGATTCCGAGAAGATCGACGTTTCGTTTTACGAATGCAACGGTTGCTTTTTGCAAAATTAATTCCAACGATTCTTTGCGTCTACTTTACGCGCTTTCTTGATTAAAGTGCTTTTTCATAGCTTGTACGAAACGTTTGCTATTTGTTTCCAAGTTAACGTCGTTGTATTATAGATTTTTCGTAATACTGCGATGAATATTCAAAGAACGCAAAATGTATAAACGAAAAATAATTGATATTCTATTTATATTCTATACCTACTTATACCTATTTATATTCTCGCCACTGTAGATCGCGACGATTCTACCTACCAAGTTGTCTACCTACTCCACTGATCGACCTACGGCTGCGATAGATATTTACGTGTGACTGTTCCGCCTTAAGCCTGTCTGAATTTAACTAGAGTATTCAGGTTGCGCAAACATTTTTCCACTAATGACGGAGAGTAATGCGTTACCGGCAAATCTCTAAGCTCTCTAGAAATATAATAATATCAGGTCAGCCTGGAAATTCCCCTGCTTCTGAATAAAATTAAAGAATAGGAACGTCCAGTTTGAAAGAAGTCATGTTCCATTAAAATAGATAGCTCGAAACTGTGGAATCTCGAAGAATGATCCAATACGTTCAAATTCCCATTTCTTATCGAGATCGTTATCGTTATGCTTTATTTGCTTATTGTTAGCTATATTTTCGAATAAGACGCAAAGTCGTGTACGTTCTACGCAAGCACATACGTAGGTTCGAGCGCGGAAAACAGAATAAGAGTAAGAGTAATGTTTATCGTAGAACGTAAGGAAAAGAGAGGGGAAGAACGAGCAAAAGTACTGTTACTCGGACAAAGGCTACCCACGTTTATGGTCAGCTTGCTATAAAAGCGGCTGCTTCGCGCACACCCAGTTCTTCCTGCAGTTTATTGCTATTGGAAACGGTTCAAGAAATCTCGTTGCCGTGTAATGCGTTTACAGAATGACGCTTCATTTTTCCTTATCTCCTTACGTTCTCGCGCGACGCGACGTTTCTCGCGGAAACCGTTACTAAAGTTCACGCAATGTACATATATCCTGGCATTTTCTCATTCTGTCTATATACTTTCGATTTTAAGATTCCGCTGAATTTTATTGGTAAAACCCAGTAACACACTCTAACACCACGTTTCGTTTATCTCGGATTCTTTAATCCTTTGATAGCACCGTAGCATAACACGAAGAGTTCAGAACGAACGATTTAAAAGTTAGTCGTCTCTTTATCATCGCGATTTTATGTATCTTTCATATCAAATATAGAAGATATAATAATTTCTTCATTCTATAGGAAATAAATATGTATCGGTAATTACGCTACGTGTGGCGAGATTTAACGCTAGAACGATCTGTTCAGATGGAAGATGAACGAAGCATCCTGTATAGAAGGAACTTTTTAACGATTTACTTCGTTCGTTGAAGAATAGTTGAGAGATTCGAGTTAGTCATGGTTGAGAGAATTCTAGCGGAACTTGTAGTATAATAGATTAACACGCTACAACGTGTGGACAATGCATGCGTGATCATGCTCTTCCGATTGCATTGTGGCAATCCCGTGGAATTATCGGAGATGCAAAGAGGCGAATCTGTAATTTATGAATTCGCCGATGAGGTCTGGGTCAATTGAAAATTGCGCTATTACTTCTACCTCCCTTTATCCTTGATCTCGTGTACCAATCGCGATCCATAAACGATACCTTTATTTTTGGCCACCATAGGTTCGAACGAGCAGAGATTCTCAGACTTGCACGAGATCGGCCATAAAACTTTTTTCCCCGAGGTTCGTGTTCTCGCGTTGCTATACATAGGATAGGCCTGAAACTTTTTTCTCAAACCATCCCACCTTTGCTCGTCGTCCTCCTACTCCTTCATCTTCTCTACCTTGCCAAACTACATGGCGGCAGGCGAACAAAGAGAATCTTGAAAGAAGAATCTCGTGTTCGAGAAGGTAGAAGAGTCGGTCGATAACTTTTTCGCACGGGTGGTACCGAACCTTTCAACAGGCCAGGATAATCTCGTAAAACGATAATTCACTAAATAACGATACCGTCGGTTTATTAAAAATTGCCAATCTTTGAGATATCAGTAAAATCTAATTCTAAAAGTAAACTACCCGTTACGTATTATGGGATGGGAGTGCCATGGTCGTATAACAAAATTAACGACAAGAATCTTGCGATCGATAAGAGTATAGCTGTATGCATACACAGTTTCTGATGCGAGCTAATTGAATTCGATCGAAGTAACGAAGCTACAGACGGACAAAACTCGACGCTAAAAACGTTAACCCAGATCGATGATCACGCGTCAATGCACTAGGCTGTACCTTACCTTGCTAACAGAAACACGACGAAGTCTTCGATGAACGACATACATACGTGTCCTTTCGACTACAAGCCGTGTCAAATAAAATGTTACACCCGCATATGGGACACGGATCTCGCGTTACATGTCGGCCACACCGCAAGGTCATCGATAGATAGGATCTAAAACAGAAATGTGGCTAATGACGAAGCAGTTAGACCACTCTAAAACTCTTTTTTCTTTCTTACGAGAGGAAGACAGTTAACATAATTTTTAATCATTTTTGTTGGTTTTTTGTCTCTATATTCGATTACGGGGGATAAGGCGTTGTCAATGCCTCTGGCCACAAATCGCTAGATCCGGTATTTAATACGAATGTCTCGCATTCCTTTGCGCGTATCCAGCGAATCTTCTTCTACCCACCATAGACAGAATCAAAGGGACGAAACCGCGATACAACGGCAGCAACAACGGGCGGCCAATAAGTAACGATAGAGCATTAACTTGCCTCGACAGTGGCGGTGCACCATAATACACGTCGGGTGTATACAGCGCTTGAGCAACACCTACAAATAGAAGTCGTAGAACAAGCCAAGGCCCTGTTGCACGCTACTTTATGACTACCAGGACACAGAGTTCGCGGGCATTACTTTCAAACCATTAGCTTGCGCACACTAAGCTTTGCTCCGTCTATACTCGATACCAATTTGTATTTGTAGCTCGAGAAGGGAAATTATTTTCTCGTTTGCAAGAACATTCGGATAACGTTCGATACTACGAGAGATCGTTGACTAACTGCCCGAAATTACAGGGAAATCGATCGATCCTGACAGAGGGTAAGTCGAATATCTTTGTTCAAGATGGTGAAAAAATGTTTATATTTATTTGCAACTAATTATATCGTTAGAGCAAGCTAACATATTTCATTCGCAAGCCTTCCGCTCGAAATTCCTCTGTTCACTGACGCATAACGTGCGCAGTGATTTGCATATTTGAAAGTGAACGAGTGATTTTCGCCCCAAGGGAACGTGACACAAAGATATAGACAACTTCGAAGCTGCATTACGTCAGTTCCTTCGAGGTATCCGAGACTTTTCGCAAAATGACGTGAACTTGTTCGTTGTAAAAACCTCACCAGATTTTCTACCGTACGTTGAACATAAACCTGCATGCATAATACATCCGCTCAGAAGCATTAGAACACATGGTTTCATAGAACACGCGATAATTGATTCAAGGAAACCATTAATCGATTGATTTTACAGCGAAGACGAACAAGATAACGATCCGAGAATTTGCAAAAATTATATGCAAGGGTAATGAAAGACACACGGCTTCGAGATCCAACGAATCATCGAGTAAAGATGATCAGACCGATACTCTATTACGGCATCACCCTGGTGTTACACGGGTTGAACTCGAGCCACGTGTCTACAGAATCTTACGTTACGTCCCTAAATTCTGATACGAAGTATTTGTTGACTGGTCGTCGTTGTAATTTTACTCGAGACATCGCGTTTCATGTTTGTATAATGCAACGATCAAACGAGTAATCAATGGTAATGCAACGTTAGCTTCTCATACGCTGTGTACAGGTGGCGCGATAAACAAACAAGCGAATCTACGTTCTACCACGTGCCATCGATTCACAAAGTAAGCCATTGATAAATCAGCAACTCCGATTAGCATAGCAATTATTTCGACATTCCCGCGTGGCTAAAAAAATTGCTAGGGGAGAAGACAGGCAGCGCAGCATCGATCGAAGAGCGATTTACCGGGAAACACGATCCGTGGTAACGCGTTACCAGGGCGTATAGAAGCGCATCCTCGATTTTCAATTTTGCCAGCAGGCAAAGACTTAAGATACCACCAAATAAACCAGTCAACGTCCCGACAGCAGCGTATACCACCGACAACAGTGCATACCACCGCGTGGCGGGTACCTAACAAGCGCGAGTCTTCGAGCTAAGGTAACACGAGAGGGCCACCGGCGTCGCGAGAGTCTCCGGTTTCGAATTTGTCTAAAGTAATTAAAACCCTACACGAGGCTTTGCCGCACGTTATGCCTGCAAATCGACGTTCTTCACGAGGGTGGTTGTTCTTTTCGCCAACACCACCCCGAGAGATTTTAAAACGACCGTCGCGCGCTGCTCACCTTCTCCTAACCTGAGTTATAGAAAGGGCAACGTTATACACGTATCCTCCGTTTCGTAACGTTAGAACTTGGAAAAAGGAAGGATTAGGAAATTTATCGCTTTTCTGCGGAGGGAAGGAAAACGGCTGCCTTTTTCTCGTGTTCGTGGCGCGAGTACATCGATGCAGGGTAAACAGAAGAAATGAGAGAAGAAAATAAATGGCCACCTGTTTAGCAAGCTACCTTGGTCACCCAGCTGGGGATACGTGATGTCACGCGTTGTGTCTCACCGTTACCCCGAGAATTGTATGCAGAGGAGGAATTCGATTGTCTCCAAATTGAGGAGCACTTATCTCGGCACGTGACTCCGCGTCGACGAGAGACAAACGCTTCGTCTTTTTCTCCAGAGTGTTGTCCCTTCTTTGAACAATCGGCGGTATAATAAAACGTTTTTCAGGCTATCGATGTTGCCGCGAAGAATAGAGATGTTGCAGGTAGAACGGAGATACACGCGAGCACGGAATTTATACGTGTTGCGAGGAGATCGTGATACGATACAGTCCCTGGTTATTGGAACTTTCAATATCTTTCACCCTTTTGATAAAGCTGCAGGTGCGATCGAGTGCTAATAGTACAATATACGTACATACGCGTGCTATTTCATCGACTAATGCTAATTTCTAATTCATCGACTCACGAATCGGATATCCTTTCTGAGAGAAGAGGGTATCAAGGTTCGTCAAACCCATAGTCGCGTCTTCACGTGGATGGCACGCCCTGAACCATGTCTGGCATAACACGAACCGGCGTTCTTGGAAGAAAAGACGAGGAACAAAAGCAAGCCGCGCCATAAATAATGCTACGAATCCACTGTTACGAGAGAGACGTTCGTTCGTTTGTTTTTGCGATCACGTACGCGATTAATTGAATTTTGAACGGGATAGAGAACATTCTGTGCATTATGTAGCCATAATTTCCTACGGGGAAATAACTCGTAGCCATGAAAAAGTGAAAAAGGTTGGTCCGATGTTAATGTTCTCAGTCATGGTCGTTTTAATTGAATAGCACGCGTATACCGATGAAAAGACAGAGTGGGATACGTTCGCGTGGGCGTGGATGCCGCGATTATCGAAGACACCCTTGGTGGATGAAGACGTCAGGATTTGACGGGCTTACAATGGAGTATAAATTACCGATGTTAGGAAACGATGATGACGGTGGTAGCGCAAACTCTTATCGTAGACTGTAGACTATACGCTCGTATGCGTTTAAAGGTATATGTACCGACGATAAACGTCACTGGAACCTAGGCTTTTATCAAGCATAGGTGAGGAGCGATTTAAGTACCGGAGGGATGTGCAACACGCTCATACACGGCTTCGAGGATCATCGCGACTTCCTGGAACGCCTACGAACCGTTCGACCTCCGAAGACGAGCCACGATCAAAGAGGTCATCACGGTATCGAGTCTCGTCCTTCGTGCCCGACCTTTCGATCCTTCGAGGACAATGAATTCACGGTTGTATCGTAAATCCTTGCCGATCCTCCAAAGTCTTGAAATAATCTCACCAACGAGGGGAAAATTTGACGTTTCATCGAGCCACGTACCATCATTCAAAGTTATATATTTTTCGATAACCGAAAGACACGAATGTTCGAAGCGTACAATCTCGCGCGTGGTTTTGCAATAAATCGTAAACGACTCACCGTTTCACACGACATTGCTTAAAGCGTAGGCAGCTCTGGTGTGGCAATATGGCGCCGTGCCCGGCCGTCCTTCCGTCCCACCTGAACATATAAAATAGGCAATGCGGTTAATTAACGAGCATTACGTTAGGTGCCAATCTGCATAATTAGCGGCCTGCGCGCTCCACCGAGTGCATTTGTCATTTATATCGTATTTTATCGTATCATAATGTTTACGTCGTGTTTTAAAGGAATGCCGAGCGTTGAATCCGTAAAGAATTATATTCCACCGCTTGCACGCATTTATCCTATTTAAATCGGGCATTTCTAACGCGTAAATTTATAGTTTCGTGCTTTCGATCTTGTATACAAAGGCTATACCATTTCTCAAGATATATTTCTACGGCATGTTATCTTTTCGATCTGAAATGCTACCCGAGCGGAAGGAACGCATTGCTGTAATTGTTGTAGAAAGTGAATCACACGAATCACTCGAATCACGAGATTCTATGTAGAAAGAGAGCAAAGAAAAGACAGGAAAAGACACCGACCCCCTTAAGCGAGATTCCTACTGGTTACTACCTTACGTCTACCTGTTATTGCGGCTACAGAGCTGCATTCCAGCTGAATCTAAATGCCTCTGTCACGGCTCGCAATAACCGTAATGGCAGGAACACGATGTTCCTGCTTCTGGGTGAGCGTGTTCCGCGGCTGCGTCACTTTGGACACACAAATGAGTACCTTTCCAAGTATCCCGCGTCCCAAAACTTTACCCTCCACGAATCACGTCTACCATCGTCTGAAAACATGGAGGGTGGAATGCGGAACGGATGATTATTTTGCGCGTGAACTTTTCGCGTCTGGCCATTAACTTCTTCCGCGATAACGAGAAATATGTCTTAGAATTATCTACCGAAAAGAAACGACTTCCCGACATTGGCAAGCCGTGTCGTTGATATCGAGACGATCATAATGATAAATCAAGGCTCGACCGTTTCGAGATATCGATGATAAAAGTCGGAACGGAGCACGAACGCGACTCACGTTTATGCTTCGGCAAACCCGTAACGTAGTTTCGTTCGCTGATAATAAGAACGTTCCTCGAGTTAATCAGCCTCGTATAAGGTCCAGGTTATCCTGCATGGTGTGCACAATGCCTCGGACGAGTTCGCGCATCCGTCGTAAGTGGATCTCTACCCGATGGGTCTTACGTGACAACAACGTTTAGATGGTTGCCGCGCGATAAACCGGAGAAAACTAGATCTTCGACTATAATAAAGGTGGCTTGAAATCGCAGGCCCATCAAGACGAATCTCGCCAGCAAACAAGAGTCGCAATAAAGAATCATCAATGAGAAAGCTGACGTACCATGTAAAATCTGATCGCGATATTTAGAAAATCTTTTTCCACTGTATCGAATAGAAATTAAATATTCTTTTACAAGAGTCTGTGAGAAAAGAAAGAAAGCAAAAATATTTTTGTCACGATGCCATTAGTCTTTAATACGTTCGATATGCCCTTTTGCTCGATCATCGAATGAAAAGTGAATCGAAATTGAAATCTTGCTGCGCCTATCATCTAGAAGGTGGTAGGAATTAAGTTAGATTCGTAGAAACGCGATTAGCCAGAAATGCTAATCGACTCGTTCTTGAGAGGAAGAATCGCGCGTTGCGCCATGCGAAAATTAGAAAGGCACATGCACTACCAATTGCGATCGTGCCTCTGTTCTCGGTCGTGAGTTTTCTACATACATAACGCGACGTCTTGCTGTTTACTTCGTTGTGTAAGTTAATCGCGTCCAACGATTCCTTAATTACGGCAATCGTGTTATCGAATCGAATAGAAAATCGGAGGTAGATCGATCACAAACGAGCTATATACAAATACAAAAGATAGGACACGTGTTATCAAGTTTTGATAGCAAAAGGAAGCTTCGAATCGTCCTTTATCCAGCGAATAATGCGGTTTCGGTATCGCGCGACACTATACGTTTCTCCTTTTTCTCTGTACAGACGAAGCAGACTGCATGTACTTTCTTCGGCCTCGATCCCCTTGCGGGAACCTCGCTTACGTATCGCTTTCGCAATCGTTATTAGACGTTGTTGCGCAAGCAAGAGCGCTCTGTCCTATATGAAATATCGCCCGCATTCAATCTCAGCCGCGGATACGTTGTAATTAGCGTGCAAGACACTGCGTGGAAGCAGAGCCTCTAACGTACCGTGAATACGCGATATCGCGGCTCGCAGGACACGAGTGTCTGCAAAAATCCAGATGCCATTTCAGATAGGTGCTAGGAGATTCGCCACGGCGTTACACCGCTGCAACTTTACGGCAAGCTCACGACATACCAATCTTCGCCTTGGTCTGCCTCCAGTTATTCATCCGTGGCTGGCTTTTACATCGTATTAACGCTCCTCCTATAATAAGTCATGCGGCTGCTTATCGGCGCAACGATAGAAACCAAAACAGTGTTAACGATTTTCCTATTCGAAGATTCACGGATCGACGCGCCGATAAATCTTTCGATACAAATGCGTAATACATTGCGAAAAGGTAATTGCAGCATGAAAAGGTATCGAGAAATGATCTAATCGTTCGCTAACAGCAGATGTGCTGACAGATGGTCGGACTAAGGCTGTTCTGAAACACGCGCGCTACTACTCGCCTCGGGTCGGTATAATCAAGAGACTATAAACTAACTCGGTTAAATCTCTCCCCTTTATTTTTCACGTCACGGTAAACCTATTACTCTACAAGGATGTCCCGTAATCTATACATCCTGTTCTTCGTTTAATACTAATACCTCCCAGTCGCACTTATACTTGCGTATAGTAGAACAGTATCGACTTCTTACCGATCGCTGTCAATGTTCGACCACGTCCAACTTCCGTTGTTTTCAAAGACCTATCTTTATCGAGTTGCAGCTCACGTCTCGTTACGTCAGTCCTTTAACTCGACGACGAAACGTAGCATTGCCGGATTCCATGGAAAAACCTAACCCAACTGTTGCTACGCCAAACGCGCGTGTGTTATCTTTAATCTTCCATGACCGAGCGACGTGTGCTTCATCGAGAGTCAACGCGTACGCGTTCAGTGCCAACTCAATTAACGCGATTGCGACAACGATAAATCGTTTAACTTCTTTCCTACCTCTCCCTCTTTCTGCCTTCTACAGGCGTGTGGTTCGAATTAAGAAAATTGCCGGTATAATAGGAGACACGAACAAAAGAACTCGAAAATCCCTTTACAACGACGGTTCATTGGCTAGAATCCATTAGAAAGCAACTAAAGAGTTTCTCCTATTATGAAATCTATTCACATTCGTTTCATGAATTACACCGTGTCCGTAGCGTTCGGAACAATCCGATTAAGTAAGTACGACAATCTTACGAACAAAGAGACGCGAGCTTAAATATAGCTATTTAGCAGCTGGGCTAAGTTTATCTTTATTGAGGTTTACGCTGGTCCCCGTCGACCTCGTTACTGCACGAAGTAAATTACTCGCGTCTCTAACAAACATCATCGTTTATCGCCATTTTTTATAATCACAGTCCTCGGACCGCTTTTATCGTTAACAATTACCTTGTTTATGGGCGGGAATAAAAAGACCATAATTATTAACGATAAGTTTGGTTTTATATCAAATCCTATATAGGTGTGCTTCTTGTATTTAAATATATCTTTGTAATCTGCTTTCACCGAACGGGTCACGTTGTATCTGTGTTTGCACGCGTGTACGTAAATGTAAGTAAGTTGCATGCGATTACGCGAAGAAATACATAAGATGGTACGTACACAGCGGCAAATGACGATTACTCCAACAGGATCGCGTGCTCCAGTAAGCTAACACGTTGCATTAGAGCTGCTGCCTGCTCGGCTATCAACGTGTTACATACTTTGCACAAATACGCGATCGAATCATTTAGCGTTATTTACCGACTGATCACGCGTATTATACAAACCTGCGAACGGATAGCCACAGGTTAATTGAATTAAAAATGGCAGACGTCTTCGTAAGAACTCGATCGTGAAAGAACAAGATTTTACATCGCAAAGAGATTAAGCGGATCTTGGTCGGACCAGTGGATTCTTCAACCAGTGATATTCGTTTTTACGCCTTGTACTTTAATCACCAGATAGATACCTGTTTGGCAAACGTTGCTTCGTCTACTACCTATAATTATCGCAATCTACGTACTTGGTTATTTTTAAATTTCTTATAATTAAATTCGAATATAAGAATTACTTTTTACTTGCAGAAATCTTCGACGATAGGATCGAACATGTATAGTCGCTACACTTTGCTCTAAAAAGGATCGGAGGACATTACGAAAACTGATCTTGCGAACGACATCGGTATTTCGGAACATGCGATAAGAAATGCCATAAGATAGGAAATCTATTCCGTAGCCCGGTTGGGATTCAAAATCGCGATGGTGTTGACAAGACGTGTCCATCGAGATAAATCATTGGCTCGACTCGGTTGGTCACGAGCGGTGACATGTTTCGTACCCCCCTATCAGGACGAGTCTATTAAATCTGCAACAGGACGGAATGTCTGCCACGGTCATTACCATTCCGCCAAGTCGTAAGTTATCTTCGCTGACAGTGGGCGCGCATAGAAATGTCTTCGGCCGTGATACCTCCTGACTTCTTCTTCTTCTTCTTCTTCTTCTTCTGGCTGTTCTCCTTGTTTTTCTTTTCCTTCCTTCCACTTCTCATTCTGTTCGAGGCCGTCTTTGGTCACACTGTCAGCCGCCGACATCCGTATCAGTCTTTACACTCTAGATAGCGCAATCTTTTTGCTGTATTATCTATCTTCTTGTAAAACTTGCAATAAGACCCGAAGAATTTTTTTCCTATGAAAACTGTTGCTTTTATACCGAAGATCGCCACTTGCCATTCAACGATCTTAACCAAGCCTATCAAAGGTTTAGATTCGTAGAGGTATTGGACGGTCCGCGCTGTAACTGATTCGTATAAAATTTGCATCACATTCCAGGCAACCCTTGCCAGTGCCAGTAATAGTGGCCGTGCATCGTAGGTAGATCTTTGAGGAGATCTCACCTCGGCACCTCCGCAAAACTTACGGACACGAACGTAAAGAAAAGAAAAGAAAAGGAAGGGAAAGAACAGCGGTGGAGAGGAAGACATGGAAGAAGAAGAAGAAGAAGAAGAAGACGACGACTAACCAGAGCATGAAGAAGAAAAGAGAAAGAGAAGAAGAAGGAGGTAGAACAAGAGCCGCGGACCTTTTCGAGTCCTTCCAATTCTCTCGTGACCATAAAGGTTTTGTTGCAGCCGGATCGCCGTCGAGTCGAACGGTAAATCAAGATGGTTGCTTTACGTAATGGAGTTGCACCGGCCACATCTTAATTAGGAAAAATCTGGAAGCACATCCGTTTCCAGCTCGCCGATGTTAGGTGGAGTTAAGGCGCCCATTGCATTCTCATTAACCGTCTGCTTTTGAATACATTCTATACACCGCACAGCGAATCGCTCGTTACACTATTTATCTTGAGCCTCTGTTTCGTAGAAAACAGACTCGTGGTCGTAATAACACGACCACATGCGTGATACCTGTTGTGGAATCTATCAGCTACCTTTTCAACGCGATGAAAAATATGCTATTAAACGTTGTTCATTCAACGCTCTCCCTTGAAATATCATTATCGGGCTACGAATTTTTATGTAATTTCATATTTTTTTTACGTGTACACCTATAGAAATGGAATTTAAATACTGATTTATTTCGTTTATTATTCCACCTTGCGTTTTATTTTATATAGTTTTACATGTTACGAGTCGTAGATACTCTTTTTTTACATTTAACTCTTTCGTAGATCCGTTCTCGAAAAATCTGTGCAAATGGAAGCCACGTAGAAACAGATATCAAGTGTATATCTCACGACAAATTTATCACGGTCAGATAAAACAGTAACTTCGTTCCAAGGTAAGGAAAAGTTAATAAGTTCGCGTTGCTAGCATCGATTCACATACATTCGTACTTGTATTCATACTTATAACCACGATGGAGATAGCGATCGTTCATTGTCGAAAATTTTCCGAATTCTTTGCAGGTTAGTCGATAATCGTGGTCGCTGGTTTTCACCCTACGGGGATGCCAAGATGAACGTTGGTCCAAATTTACGTGAGATATTCAATTACGACTATTAGCCAACTATTTGTGAAACATCGTGATGACTTCCGAGATAAATGGCGAGGCCTCGTGTCTCCAGCGTCTTCATCAAGAAGTACGAAATACAATTATCCCATTCTACTTAACCCTTATACCATTTACTGTATTTTCGTGTAGGCTTTTGATTGTTTAGAAACATTTCCAAACAAGATCATCGAATTGAATGACTTCGTCAACGAGTACATGCCGGAATCTGTTAGAAATAATAAATTCAACGAACCTGCGATCGATCGGAAAGTCAAGTGCCAATCTACGCTTTCCACCGCGAAAAATTGCGATCTAAGTAGCATCTCAGACTTCGGCGGTAATTATTAACCCTTAAAGGCTGTCACGGGTGAAAATGCATTTCGATCAACGAATTAATCAGGTTTAATCAGATGGAATTGAATCTTTTATCGTTGTTCGCGATACTACGCGAAGAGTAAACAACATTATCGTTAGCGGTGGTATTATTACACGACGACAGTGCTAAAACGAAATTCGCACGGGGTGAAATTTTACTCGTGATAGCCTTTGAGGGTTAATGAAAATACAAGTCACGTGTACGCGCGTAATGGACTTTTGCGCTGATTCCTGCAGTTTCCAGTTACTACTCTCTCTCGATGTGCGATCGCAATCGATCGCGACATGGAATCTGTAAAAGAAAATACTATCGATCGCGAGGTATAACTGGTTGTAACGTACGTCGAAGACCTGGACCGCTTGGACAACTTTTAGCATTTATAGTCAGCAGCTTGGCGACATGTACAAAGAAAATCGTCGTTACTCCGTCACAGTACATCATGGACAACATAATTCCAACATTCTTTCAAAAGTAGGTACAAACGAGAAGTATTAGAAATTAAGCAAAAAGAGCAAACCAAAGGATACTCTTCTTTTTTTTTATAAAGGCGAGAGTTGAAAAACGCACAATGTGGACCGCCGAATTGGAATAGCTCTCTTTCGACTTACGTGACTACGGTAAAAAAAGACACCACGATTATTGGAAAACTTATCGATATCATGAGACCTGCTGTAGTGAAACTCATTAACGACACTACGACCGTAAGAATTCTCATAAATTCCTTGCACTTGCAATTACGTGTTTCCTTCTCTCTCTCTCTCTCTCTCTCTCTCTCTCTCTCTCTCTCTCTCTCTCTCTCTCTCTCTCTCTCTCTTGATGAAACAAAACGTGTACAAATCTACTTCAGTTGAAACGCTGGCTACAAGCTATTGCTTTGACCGCTACATCGCCTCCGATCGAACTAACAAATGCAACTCGTAACACTGAAACCATCGACTGTTGGGCTTACGAGCTGTTCTTTCATCTCAAGTACCTTCAAGTGAATCGCGGACGACGGACCACCGACAAAGTAATCCTTACAGTTAATTGTAACTCTTGCCTACCTCTGCCGCGATATAGCGAAGAACGCGTTAATTTCGCTTTCGAATCAACGCGATCGTAACAACGATTTTCAATTGCACTTTCAACCTTGTTAATGAAACTCTCGCTGTTCCGTTAGGTAATGGCCGAGGCGGAGTCGAAACCTAACGATGTGATTCACGCTAACTTATGGCACCGATTAGTTCAGCTCCGCGATAATTACATTATTCTGTACGAGACTTTAAAGAACTACGATAAAATTCGTGATCTCGATTCGGAGAAACGGCAAGAATAACAACGTAATGACCAGTTACAGCGAATGTCGAGCGGAGGAAACACAGATTCGGTTTAATGCATCCACTAATTCCCTTCGGATAAGCGATTTAGACATTTCGCTCTGTATAGTTTTCCAAAGAACATTAATGCAAACTGTACAGCAGTTTTAACTCGAATAGAAGGTCCGTCGGTCGAACCTCTCGCCCGTTTGTTTCGACACGATTCAGCTGACATGGCACGCTATTGTAGCTAACATTTAAACTTCGTGCCAAGGAAGGGAACGCAGGCGCAGGCTACGGAATTTTTACTTCGCCGAGATTGCACCACCCGACCTGCAGTCACCATTCGCTCCATCGACTTTTTTCCACCGAGTAATAGCGTAACCTACTTCACCAGATAAAACGTCAGACACTTTTTACGGCCAAGTAATACTATCGAACGTTAATATCTAGGATCTAGCCCGGCTCATAGCGAGACCGATGTCGGTGCAATTTCGATCGTACAAATTTTAATAGCGATAGATTTCGCAATAGAAACGTTTCATTTTTTTTTTTTTTTTTTTTTTTAATCGTCCAACAAAGATTGTTTGCGAAACGTATAAGGATACAAAAGATCAGCGTTACGATGTTTCCAGTGAAACGAGTTTACGAGGAACCAGCCATCGGACGCGATAGAATTATTAATCATTCACCGACAAACGCATGCTGCACGCGTCCATTTATGTTTTGGCGTTCTTCGATCGTTTCGTATTCAACTAACGTGAGCAACACTTGTCATACCATATAGGTTAATATCGTATTTAAAAATCCCTTTCTCGAATTACCATCTTATACATTTTTACGGTGATAAATTGTCATATTATAACGGATGAAACGTAAATGGGGAAATAAAACGTAGCTGGCTGAGGGATATGCAGAATTCAAACACTGAGTCCATTCTTCTATTCCCACGATAAATGCAGCGGCAAATCTTTCTCTAGATAGAGGGAGTGTCAGTGCACATCATGGTAACTGGTATAGTCGTATACAGCTATAGAACGGTATCGCAAAAGAGATTGTGTTGCTTCTAGATATTGTTGAGACGGTATAAAATTCACAAGGAAAGGGATTATATCATAGTCTAACTGGAGCCAATAGAAAATGTTTCAAAACGTTTAGAAAACTGCGTTTACCGTACGATATCTCGTAGGGAAACGTTCGGTGGCGATACTTTTGTTCGTCACTGTACTTTTCATCTTCGTGATCGGTTGGTGCTCCTATAATCTAACTACGAATCATTAGACGTGGTGCCATAAAGCAACGCTCATGGACGTTATTACGCCATTAATGTCGAAATGCTGACAGTACCTCACGGTATTAAATTCTTACGACCGTTAAGCAGTTATAAATCGAAATTATTTGTTATTCGTTAAGAAGAGGATGGAATCGGTAATTTGTAAGAACATTTCCTTTCGTTCGCTTTGCTTGCAAATAGAAAATGTCAGGAAGGGAATACATCTAAGAACGGTTTTCCCATTTAAGCCGATGTGTTAGATATCCGTCAGTACATCTAGGCAAAGGTAAGAGCGTTAAACGAGTACCGACCCCAACTAACCTATGATCTTGGTTGATAGTTGATCGGGAGTTAAGCTTCGCTCCATCCATAACAGCTTCGAACGAAATCCCTCGTGTGGCTCCATCGTGCGAACGAACGGTAGTCACGACTCTGATTACGTAGCGTGTAAAACACCAAGGAGCCGTGCGAGAGGAAAAATAAGCGGACAGAAAGAGAAGGATCATCGAAGGAACGAGAAAACTAGATAAGAGATAAAACAAATTTATATCCTACGAGATAAGCTATAATTAAATTCATTTCGATTTGGATTTTTCCTTTATATATTATCTATTAAATATACCTTATATCGGCTTTTTCTTGCAAACGTATAATTATTATATTCCTCGACGTTATAATTTTATTTAGAAAAAGTTCCCAGGCATTTGATATTAAAATGAGAACGTACATCGCGAATAGAATCGAAGGGCAAATTTGAAAGATCGGTCGAAGAGGAAGAGAAGCGCCGTTGAATCCAAGGAAAAGCACAAAGATCGTGGTCATGAGATCATAGAGAGACGGGACTACCGAGATCCAGAGGGACCGTTAGAGTTAACGATGAGTTCGCTTCCCTTCTCTCCCTCTTTGCGATCTTTCCGCTTCGCAATTCTACGAGTGGATATATCCGCGATATCGCGGTAGCTCGTGCAGGCGGTTAACAAGACGAACAATCTCCCTAGGAAGACGACAATCACAACGAGAAAAGACGATTGCATAATTTACTCCGAATTTCGCCATGTTCGATAAAATCCAGTTCCGTACTTCAGGATGAAAAAAGTTCTTTCTATTTTCAACCTGTATACACTGGATTGCTATCGTTCGTAGAAGATCTCCGTGGAAAGGATTCCAACGATCGTTTCTCTCGTTACAACGCGAACTTCGAAGACCGATGTATTCCTTTTTAAGATTTACGGTACGAGATGGAAACAAGTACAAGATAAATCGGCTAAAAAAATTGTTCGTTTCTTGGTTAGACTTGAAACGGGCAAATTGTAAAGTCGAAGATAAATCATTTTCCCTCCCTTCGCTCGCGAAATCACTGTTTTAAGTGACACTTGTTACGTACGCGGCGGTACTGAGACATTTCTCGCGTAGTTTGGCTAATGTTATTATGGAAAAATTTAATTCGTAAATTTTCTTCGTTAATGTTTCTTGGAAGATATGGTCTATAGATCTATCTATAGTCTGGTATTGAATGATCTAATATCAGTGATATAATACTTAAGAACACATAGATACGATTGCACTTTATCGTTACGACATCAAATCGAATCGTTTATCAGACCTATATATATCAATTAAAACGCATGTATCGCTAAATACACGCAAGTCGTTGTATGCAACATATAATTTTGAACTGTACTATCGTTCTCAGAATGACAGGAATTGAGTGTCTCTGAATGCTGGAACGCTGCCTTAAATCAAGATTTGTGGCACGGTAGAAAGGAAAATGATTTTATAATAATCATCAAAGCTGTACGCTTTATCTGTTGTATCCGTTTTTTACCATCTGGTAAAACAGAATCGTGGGTGTGTTCCATGAGCATGCTACTCGGAAACAATGTGACATTATGGTAAATGACTGGGACCATTGTTGTCAAGGAACGTTTACTACGTATACGTATATTGTTCTATTCCATCCAATATAATCGAATGTTTCCGAGAGTGGACCAAGTTTTACATTCGGGGTAATGGTAATCACGAACGAAAAAGACGAATCTCAACCAATACCTATATTTTCTAAATTGGCGATGAAAATCTGGCGACTTTTCTCCGAAAGAACGGAATAATTTATAATCCAGGAAAACACGCGTGGATCTAGAATTTCAGTCGAGTATCTAACCACATTCGCGTGTCTTCGTTTACCGCGTTATACGCAAGAGCGGTCACCGAGAGATACGTATAGATTGTCCTCAACGCGCGCCAAACACTCTAACATCGATCCATGAAAATATAAATCAGAGCAGTGCATTCGTCGCTGAGGCTACGACGAGTTTTCTACTCTTACGTAATTCATGTTTATTGCGTGATCGATTTTACGACCGTAAACAATATTATCCGAGTTGATAGAATTTGTGAAATAAAACAAGTATAATTAGAGTAAATATAGATGAGATGGCGCGTTTCAGACATCGGTATTTCAAACGTAAAAGGGAAAAGCGACGGCTCCATTGCCTTCGCGCGAGTACCGTATATGAGGTAAACATGATAAATCCATCTTGTTGCAAGAACGAAGGAGAAGACAACCTGTTACATTTAAAGACAACGAAAGTTCTTACCCTAGTTAAAAAACGAAAGTTCTGTATATTCCTTTGCTGCTCGCGATACATGAGTTTATGGATATATCGGGTTCTTAACCTTTTTTCTCAGCACCCGAGCGTAAAAAACATCTATAAAGTTAATGATCGTTTAATGCTTGTTGTTAAATATACACGGATCACGGTACAGGAATTACGCTCAGTTACGAACGATTAGAAAGTTCATTGCAGAAAAATATTACTCGTGTTACGATTAGATATTACCATTATTATTATTGTTGTTGATGATATTATTATTGTCATCATTATCATCATCATCATTATCGGTATTATTATAGCGGATCTCAGCAGCTATCAAAAAGTTGATGAAGGTATCCATGCGGTAAGCCGCAGAGTACCGTGAGCTCCGACTACTCATTAACAACGTATATCAGTATGTAGTCGTAATGTGACGTGATGCAACCTGAACTTATCGAAACGATGTGTCGTAATCCTAGTCTCATAAAATTTCTTCTGAAAGCCCCGGTTTTAAAAAATCTCGATCGAAAATTGCTTACTAGAAAGTAATTTTATCGCGTGGTAAATACTACAACATGACGATTTCGTTCATATTATTTCGATATTCGTTATGTTTTTCTATAGTTCGTTATCTAACGAATGATACGGTTGATGGTAATTATTGTTCTCCGTAAAGCAGCACCAGTATCAAGGCAAGAAACGCATCCCGTTACAAAGATCTCATTAACGTAGTTGGTCTATAGCCGCAGAAGTATTACGATTGAAAACTGGTCATGAAACGCGACACTTTCCACGTTACCAAAGATATTGTGTAACCATGGCTGTATATTTCGCTAAATGTTCATAGAGAATCGAATATCTCGTGATCACGCGGCGGATTTTGTCCCTGGGCGAAATCTGGTTCCTCGTAAGAAATTATAATTCGCAAATCAGCCAAATATTGATAAACCGATGTGTTTGATAGTGTTCCATCCCGAATAAAGCAAACACGTGAGATTATAACACCATCGCTATGGAAGGAAGGATTATTTTTTGATTGAAATCGTAAAGTATTAGGGGAACGACGGTCGATCAACTTGCATCTTGAACAAACTAAAGAAACTCTACTTTACTTGTTGCTCGAATCGTACTTATTTTTCAAGTACACCGAAAATTTTCAATAGTCGAAGTTCATCAAAGTAATCAAAAAAATAGAATCGATCTCTTAAACGTAGGTGTAATACATACGTTACTATACAACTAGTTTCTAAGTCCACGATTATCTAATAATTTCTCGTGCTAAAACTCGCTTTAATATGACGTCTCCAAACGAGAATATCAGCTCGCGTTAAGTGCAAGTTTACGAGATACAAAACGCCTCTTCTTACCGTGAAACTACCGGATTTTCAACTTAGCATACTCGCAGCATTGTTCATATTTACATTTAAATCTGCACAATTACGGTTGTCCATGCATCTTGGCCATTATACAAAGATATTGCCTAGACATTCTAAAATAAGCACGCGTGAATCCCTGCCGCGATATAGCGAAGAGCCGAGTGGAATATGCGATTATGCAAAATTGGTATTCGCGGTGGGGTTCCTTGTGTTGATCTTAAATTACGCGAGTTCTTGACGGAGGGACACCCATGACTATCATAATTTATAATTATTCTCGAATGTTTTTACCATGCACGAAAAGATGAAAGATTTCAGGACAGAACGTTATAAACGATGAATCCTCGACGTCACAATACGCTTATTATTTCATTTTTAACATTCAGCTTGTTTACAACGTCGCGTCGCTATTACAGATGCAACACGAGTCTCGTAACGGAATATTTTATACCTTGTTTGCTACCAACTCCGATAGTCGTACAGAATTTTGAAGAAGAAAACGATGATTTAATCATTTTCGTTCCACGGTTTCCATTAAATTGTCCAATAAGTTCGCGTCGTTTATTCCTCTGCTAATTAAAAGTTTAATTTTCTCAACGCTTAAGAAAAACGAACTAACGAAGCATCTAACACTTGCGACTTTATCCTAAAATTTCAACCGAAGCGAAGTATGTGAAAATAGGAGTATGCACGTATAACTGGATACAAGTGCCTCGAGTGGCAACGCGTAGTTCTCTTCTCAGCCCTCACGAGTATCGTCAAGTTCAAGGATGCCTCCGAGGTCTAGGTTCACTAAAGACAGCCGCGCTCTGCTGCATGAAAGAAAGAGATTCTTCTCTTTCAGTTCCACTCTCGTATCTAAGGATTCGAGCAGCGATGCCTCGAGCAGATACGCACATTGTTTTAAAAGTGCACGGTACATTGCCTCGCTATGTACGTATTAAACGATGAAACGTGTTTCGGTAAAGGCAAGGCCGCGGTAAGAATTCTTTTCCAAGATGTTTGCTAGAATTCTTGTAAAAGTCACGATTCCAAGTATTACGGTTAAAAACGGTGTAGAATTTTATTCGAAATGCCTTTGTATCGAATCAAATGTAAATTCGTTTGAAATTTAAGTTCAATATCGATCTAGAAGAAAAAAACAGACTTTCTAATTTCTAAAAGTTCGCAAAACAATGAATCAAGTTCAAGCGTTTGGTGTATCGAAAAATAATTGAGACATCTCGATACATTGCATTTAACTTTAAATTCCACGACTATGATTTCTATAGTCGTGGAAACATCGAAAGCATGCGTGTCAATCTAGGAGAAAAAGCCAATCTGGTTGCCACGGCATCGTAAACAAGCCACGCTTGGTGCGATTGCAACGCATGAACTATGCCTTTGCCCTTAAAAGCTCCTGGCAACAATGCTCTCGCCTTGGCCCAAGAAGCAGGATCTCTGCGGAGGATCGTAGAGGCGCCAATGGCGGTGATGTAGGTGGATCTGAATGCACCATAGAAAGAGGGAGGTAAATAGTGAAAGGAGAAAAGAGAGAAAACTAGTGGACGATCTGCGAGGTTAGGCGCAGTCGCGGTGCAAAGTCACTGCACTCCTATGCCCCGTTGCGCACCGCTGAGAGAGCTCCACGCGAGCAGCCGTATTGCCGCGAGAGTACAGCCGGTTTGCTGGCTCGAGGTATTTTTCATTGACAATGAGAGAAAATAGGATATACATACCCCGTCCGCTAATACCGACGGGGTAAAAAGTTCGCTCGAACTATTATTAGAACCGTACTTAAATAAGATTATGTGGATTGTAGGGACAGGTATGCACGCTGACGGCACACTATCTTCTGCCGCGCTATGCAACTCGGCAGATAACTCTGCGAGTAACGCCGTAACGAATCGACTTAATATCGCCTCGAAGCACACCAATAACTGCCCTGCGATCTATCGATTTCTCTTCGATACACAGTTTGACTTCGGTTTCGCTTTATCGAGAGACAGAGCGGAGCGGAGCGAGCGAGCGAGCGATCGAGCGAATATACGAACGAAATGGATGATCCGGGATCGTATTCCCAAGCATCGAGCAGCATCTGCGCGTGTTAGCGGAAAGATTTCGTAGAATTTTCCCGATGTCGAGCAATGGTACGTTGGTCTGTGCCCTATCCTACATCGAAAAACCGTAAGCTCCTCACGATATTCCGCGCATCTAGCCTCAAGTGCTTCTTCGAACGCGGAAGCTTCTTGCGGGGGAGTGCACATGCAGAACCACGTCGTACGGCCGGTCGGCCGCTCAGCCGGCCTCCTCGGAAGGTCGTGCCATTCAGCGGCCGTTCACCCATCATCCCTTTCTTTTTCTGCTCTTCCCCTTCTTCTTTTTCCTCTACCTATCTCGGCTATAGCCAATACCCACTATTGTTACTATACATATCACCGGCGAAGCATATAGTCTATCAGGGTGGAAAACGGATCCCATACTTTCGACCAACCGGCACAAAAATTCTACTAGGACGTAACCTATCGATACCATGACTTTTCGTTGTAATCGCAACGAATGATACCGAGATTCGCAAGTACGTTCAAACCGATTGAAAATCGAAGAGATAGAAACGAAGGTAAGGTATGTAGGGTGACTGTCAGTTGATACGATTAGCGTCTTAACTCGCTGATACTTGGCATATCAGCAAATGGTCTCAGCTCGGACATTCACCTCCCGCCCATTTGTTCTGCTGTATCCTCTTATCTTCCTAATACATCCTCATAACCGGTCCTTAGAATACGTTGATCGTTCAAGCGAACGCCTTAGGTGACGAATTAGCGGCTATGAAAAATTACTATCGCGCTAATGAATTTGTATCACCGGCGTTAAACCGAAAATATTACGCTTACTAACTGGTAATACGGTACTCCGTATTTACCAGTTTCTTTAACACATTGTTCGTAATGGAAAGGAAACCAGAAGGAAAACGCATATGAAACGATTAACGAGAGAAAATGTACTATATGGTGACACGGTCGGAGGGATTCAAAGGATTTTCTCACGCAACGTGACATTAAGACGGATTCTTTCTCGACTATTACACTTGGAGCGATTTCTCTTCTTAATCGCAATGTATGTCCTCCAATCTACGTCCTTGAGCAGAAGAACGGCCGATCGATACTACGCAATCCTCGATAACCTCTTTGATTAGAAGAATTCAACAAGAAAGAGCCAGACGGCGCCAGCCTTGCCGGAGAAAAAGCGATCGTGTGAGGCGTTCTAATGCTCGAATACCAACAAGCTTATGTATTTCTAGATGGTAGAATCGTTGAGCTCGTTCGATCGATGTTGACAGTTATACGAATACCTACGATCGCGTGGATCGTTGGATCGATTAAAACATTTTGTCGACGCAACTTGCATCGTAAAAATATCGAATCCCGATCGAAGAAATACACTAATACGCTGATACTGATCCCATTTATTTCCCGGCGTCTAACTTTTATTCGCGGTTCTGCAATTAAATCGCGTATTATCGAGCATAAGCAAACGTGTGTGTGCGAATACTTTTGAACGATAGTATACGTCGAAAATGCAGTACGAAGCAGCGGTATGTGAATGGAATTTCTAAACGAACCCCGGATTTTAGTTGACCAACGGCCGTCGTTAAATATACCAGTTAACGTAAGTTCGCTCTCATTAGGCGAGAAAAACTTTGTACTTGTATTTTTAAGATTTCAGAAGCCGTTAACATCGTTGTAATTAAAGCAATTATCGATAGACACCAAGTTTTTAGCGCATGATGGACACAAATTGCGGAGACGAGAATACTAGCAGATGGGTATTGCAACTATTATGTCGTGAGAAACTATGCGATTAATTTCCTGCTCCGCAAGTTGCTGGCGTTACCAACATACCTAAGTTACAGTAGCAAGAACCACGTAAAAGCGTACACATCCTCGATGATGTTCTGTCAAAGACGAGTCAGAGAAACATCCGATTTTCAAACTTCCGCCAGTGATGATCCATCCGATTAAAAAATTACAAATTCTAGTATTTACATTGCTGAAAATTACTATGTGATCTACTACGAGATTTTTATCGACGAGAAAGACAATCGTGCCTATCTTTGATCGTTTTCTTTTCCACTTGGTTTACCGCTTTTATATGCGTCGATAGCACGTTGAAACTCATCGTTCCCATCAGAACGATTCTCATCGCTTACACCATCAAGGTCGACTGGTGGTGTTTATAGCAGAAAGATGGATAGTTACTCGAAGCTATTTAAGCAGTGCATTAGCTGCAATCGAGGTTTCATTAAAAGCATCGGATTATGCCTCGAATCAATGGATCGGCGTAATGGAATCGAAAAAACGAATAGTGGAATAAGAGACGTACGATGAAAAAGGACGAGCATGTGTTAATAACGATATAAGAGGAACGAGTTTGCGTGGCAGTACAATTCGATGAAGATGGTGCGTAGGTATGGTAGCACACACAGGACCAAACAACGGCTCTTTAAATAGGTACGTTTAACCTCGAAACCATTGGAAAAATAATGCAATTTTCAAGCCTGAAAGCTATATATTATCGTTTGAATTAAATTCACTGGATAATAGCCGCATGCAATCTATAAACTAATAAATCATTATGCTTTTTAGATCATCGAGCAACCAAACCTCCTGGATCACTGTGTTATGCTTGTGTTTTCTATCTTGTATTTATTATATTTTTGTTATACTGTTCGCCGTAGTTATGGTTGAATCGCGCTGGAATGTAGGGAGTTTAAGACTTGCTTAGCGAAGATTTGCAATAGGTAACACCCGCGCGTTCTCCCTCTCTTGGTAACTTCGCAATAATCCCTTCTGCCAAAGAGTTGCCAGCTGCAGTCGTCCGTATCTTGTCTGCAGTCGCCGCGCACACTTGGGAACACCATGGCGTGTCGGGAATGCGGAAAGGACGAGTTTCTTCTACTTTTGTTGCACGTATCTACCTGGTAACCTGAGACACGGTGATGCGGTGGCTCTTCGAAAACCGCGTTCGCTTCTAGAATCTTTGAGACCAGGGTTGTATTTGTCCTTATCAGATCCAAAGACTTCCTTGTTTAGGCAACGCTAGTTAAGTTGCTTACTATACACAACTACAACAAACGAGTAAATTCGAGACTCGCGAAACGAAACCAACGGACTTGTTATAATTAGAGCACCACCGTTATATCTATGCGCATATGCGATAATAACGTCGATAGAGTATAAGACGGAACAAGCATGTTCATATAGCAAACGTTCAAATTAGGTTGGTGCAAATGAAATGTCTCTTTGTTAAATGAAACTTTAACCGTACTTTCTTAAACATTATACATATATTTCGAAAACTTTATACATATATTTGATCGAAGCCATTTTTACGTGATTCGATGCACTTTCTCGATGATTATTTTTTAATAAAAAAAAAAAAAGTAGTGTACGAAAGATAATATTTGATACTTTCGATTATCGCTTGTTAAGAAGATGTACGAGGCGAATTTATTCGATCACACGAATCGGTATGTTGCAGGCATACTTCGGATGAAATGTTTTCGTGTCCAAGAGCAAGAGTCTGCGAAGAGTCAAGGATGTCATTTTGTTTTCTCAATAATATTTTTACTTCGTTACCTCTCCAAGTTTAATAGCTTCCTTTAAACAAGGTATAGCTGCTTTAAGAAGCTCGCATTCGTAATCGCTCAAAGGTGGAATACCCAAATATCTCTGAATCCCATTAGGACCTAATTCCAAGGGAGCAGCGAAATATGTTAGTTGTGGTATCATGCACGATCTGACATATGCATATTCCACAACGTTTCTTTCGTGTCGTAAGGCTAAATAATTCAATAACGAAATGTGAATTTCAGATCTAATTATGAAAAATATTGCGTATTTGATGTACACTCCCGTCCGTAAAACAGGAAACACTTGCTAATCTTCATCATGAGATGAAAAACAACACACATAAATAAAGAATGGCTTTGAAAAACTTGGTAAATAAAAACTTGTTTCCAATAATAATGAATAATTAATAATGGCAATAATAGTTGCAACGCTCATTTATATCTATTTTTAGATAAACTAAGAATTCTGTAATTTAAGGACGGTAGTGTAAAAATACCTTTACATAGAGACATGCAAAATCTCGCAGCCGCAAAAGACAGAGTTAAAAATGTTTTCTCTTTAACTTTGCTTGATGTCAGTAACTCTTCGTTGGGTATTCTTACGGCCTGTGTCAATCTGCTAGCCTCTATCTAATTAATTAATGGACTGATCGATTACTCGGTGATAATCAGAAAGGCACTGTGAAACGTTTAGTGAAATTTTTACAACCTGAGATAATTCGGTGGAAGGTTTTGCCTGAGAGAAAAGTGGAATACACGTTTTCGGACAACCTCCGCCAATTACAGGTACTATCATACATTCTGGTTCAACACCCATAAATTTTGCAGCGAAGGTATTCGCTCTAAGACAATTATAATTAATTACACCGAAAAGACGATTGTACTCGTAAATTCCAGCCTTTTTGTACATTTCCATTGCCAGAGGTATTAAACTATTTATCGGATTCATTACGACTGCGACCATAGCCTAAAGTAAAAAAGGCCAGAGATATTCACCATAGAAGTCGACATTGAAATTGATGCCTTGCAGATCGGACCTTAAAAAGGTTTACAAAGCTAAATTTGGTCGGAAATAAAATAGACAAGGCACGAAAAGGAACACATCATCGACATCGCTATAAAGGAAATGGTATGTAGATGACCAAAGACAAATATCCTTGTCCTTGTCTGAAATCGTCACGAAGAATGTCGAAAACAACCTGCTTGTAATTGATGAAGCTGTGAGGGCGTTAAAAGCCGAGGTCAGCTACTACATATAAAAAAACGACGGCCAACCATCTAGAAAACATGGCGTTGTACCATTATACGAATCTATAACGCATCTTTATTGTCTCAGTTATAAGCCTAAATACCCTATAAAACATCCATTTATTACTGAAATAAAATGCTACAAAATTTTACTGCAAAGTAAATGTGTTCTATACCAAAACAATTAATAACTTTTTCATTACTCTTTTATACCTGTATTAAGAAACATTTATTATACGTCGTTGTGTGCTTTGTTTAAAGAAAAAAAAAAAAGAAAAAGGTCTGTTTTAAAAAGTGTACGAAAATTTGTATGTGTGACTATATTTTTCACGAGTAAAATATCTAAGAGATACTCTTTCATAATAAAAAGAACGTAATCATTAGTCGGTCTAGTTCGTTACCTGAGGTGAAAATTTAATAACGTTCGGCAGTAGATCTGATAGTCTATCTGCATTAGATTTCAAGACTTCGTGTTGGTTCTCTTTGATCCTGTCATCTGCTACGATCATTACTATTTTCGCTCCTTCGAGCGTGTGCTCGAGACTCGTTTCAGGATAATTACACGTACTAACCTTGCACCTCGTGTCGATATAATTCAAATCCAGCGCAAGACCATAAACGCATTTATTATCGAAAATTGCCAGTTCATCGATCAGAGGTGACTGTTTCAGAAACAGTGAAAGACTATTCCCTATAGCGTGACAACGTAATCAGTATGTAAAATATACAGTAGAAAAAGGAAGGGAATGTAACCTAAATTACCAGTCTTGCTAGCAGCACCCAAAATAGCTACTTTCATAGATTTCGAAGAGAAGGCATCAATTTGTGTACTAGTAATTTGAAAAGCATTCTTTTTAGTCAGAGGATTAAAATATCTGCCGTGAGAAATACGCGATGTCAAATTTCGAAAAGTACGAATCGTTATAGGTGAAAACATTGTCGTTAAATTTTATAAAGGCCTACTGAACGAGATAAAGTTCTCATTTCCTTGAATGAAAGTTAGCTGACTTATATTGACTAAAGTGGTCGTGGTGCCATCTTTTGTATTTGCTTTAACTATTATACGATGATACCGTAGGAAACTTTCCTTCGAATAATAATTCATGTTCATTTTACTTTCATATACATATGTATAGCCTCTAGAATTTTTCCCACCATTTCTGCTTATTCATCTGAATTATTATTAGATCATTCATTGTAGTAACACATGAGACATGGAATATAATAATCTTCAGGCAGGCCGCAAGCGGCAAAACGATCTCGTTCATCTGGAATACCATTTTCTGTCAAAGTTAAATCGATATTCAAATCCTTCCCTTCAAACTTCCACGTATAAGACTTTCCATTTTCGTTATAAATAAGAGCACGTTCTTGAATACGCCTAATAGAATCTTCCTCGCAGACCTTTACGAAATTCTTTCATTAACACGTCGATTGTAAACACCTTTTATTACAATAAGATAAAGATCTGTTTCTTTGAACGATAAACATCTAGTATTGTACCATTATAATAACTTGTACTCCGATGAGGACATTTAAAATTCTACATGGACGTGCATTTTTGGTTAAGTATCCTTTTTTATATTTTTCATCGAGCCACCAAGGACATTTATCTAACGGTCGCCAAGTACTGCAAGGTACTACGGAAGGTGTTACATCCGGAATCGGACCATGAGGACAATATGGTACCAATACTCCCGTAACAGGATGTATGTAATGTTTAATGTCATTTCTTTCGTGATCAAACCAATGACTTATATCTTTACCGGCATAAGCTAATATTGGTTTGATCTCCCTTTTATTCGCCCAAATTTTACAAAGGTCAGTCAAATCATACACTACGTCATGATACGAAATCCAGCAATCAATTTCTGTATTATGAATAGCAATTTCTGTCGGTAGAAAATACTTGACTGCTTTGGATACGTCATCTGTAAAATCTTTACTAGTTCTACAAATATCTTTTTCCTCCAACAAACAAGATTGACTTATAAATGACATTTTACAAAATCTGCTATTATTACGTTTTCTCCCTTTTACTGAAATTTGTCGTGGGTGATTTTCATTTGAATGTACTATATAATATAAATAAATAAATATATATACATACATACATGTGCTTTAAAGCAATGTTAAGCAACTATGTCGAAACATTTTAAATTAAGAAAACATTCGCGCGATAAGATAATTTTTTTATTTTAACACATCAAATATGACTGCTGCAATTTTGAGATAGTCAAGAGTATTGAATTAACATTCAATTAAACATCATAGAGGCAGATCACAATTGACCTTGTGATATATTTACACGTATGCTTTATTATGTAAATATATAAAAAACAATAAACACATATAATCCTTAAACGTGCCCAAAAAATGCTGCTCAATAAATGTCAGAATTTACTATCTTCATGTTAGCCCTATTCCACGAAAAAACTAGACGGATCATAGACAAACTTGATAACTGGAGAAATAATCGTCGAAGAAAAAATATTAAATCGTGGAGTGTCAGCAGGTACGTGAAGTAGCAATCGTCAATCACCATATAAGATGATATTTTTTCAAAAATTGATCGATTAATGTAATAAGTATTGAATTTTGCTAGGAACTTTTAGACTATGCTGTTGGTTTCCTACGTTACTCTCAAGCTGAAGGCAGTCACTGCATTGTGACTATTGCAGGCGATTGAATGGCTGCCTCGTCCAAAGAGTGCACATTCTGTTTTGCTGTAATTAATTTTACGTTAGTTGGTGATTTAGGCGTGAAATATTCTGTGCCTCGTATAATTTGGTAAGTCTTTTGATGCATTTTACTGGTCTCTAAAAAGATGATACATGTAGTAGATATGCTATTATAATACTCTCGTTTCTAAGAAACGTGCTCATAAAATTTACGGCCGGTTATTTATTTTTTGCTGAACGTCATATTTAATGGTTCTTTTCAAAACATCATTTAGGTCATTCATTAAATAATATAAAATATGCACGTATATATTTTCAAATAAATTTCCCATATGAATCAAATATCTATAATGTACAGTAGTTGTCAGAACTTATACTGGGTTGTGACATACTATAATAGCATTTACATGCAGCGATATCTTTAGATATTATTTGTAACAGGGTGGTTTGTATATCTTTTCCATCTGTTAAAATGAGAAGCTTACAACATCAGTTTCATATAATAAAAAAACTTTATATTTGTAATTGTAGTGTGTAATCCAATTTTGCTCATCTGTTTTCAATAACATGAAAATGATACAGTAATTAATAAACAATGAACTTAAGGTAGTATGTAACTTAGAATTATTTCCTAATAAACTGCTGATCTAACTTCAAATAATAATATAAAAGATAATTTTTTAAAATTATTTGCTTTATTATTGACTACAATCATATAATTTTCCTCTGCCACAACACCTTTTTAATTTTAACAAATGGAAAAATTTTTCTTTATTCTGTTCTTTGTTACATTATAGCAGCTAAGTTTGAGTATACTTTGAGGGAAGCTAAAAATAGATTTATGTGTTATTTTATTATTTGTTTACTTATATTTGATTTCTCATTGAATTTATCACATCCTTATAGGATTATTCAAATCACCGCAATAGCAATAGCAATAGCAATACAAGAAATTTTGAAATGGAAAAAAGCGCGGACGGATTATTGTTTCGCGCAGAGAGAAATAATGGAGCTAACGAAGCAACATTGGGCATGGCATGTGTCGATGAAAAAGTGGCCATTCTGGATGCAGGGGCACAATATGGTAAAGTGATAGATCGAAAGATTCGTGAGTTAAATGTGCACAGTGAAATTCTGCCCCTGGATACATCTGCATTCACTCTCCAAGAAAAGGGTTATAAGTAAGATCACAAATCATATGTTTTTATATTAGAAACCGGGTATTTATATATATAAATATATATATATGAATATACAAACACTAATTATATTCTTTTGAATATAAATTTTTAGAGCTATCATAATTTCTGGAGGGCCAAGTTCAGTATATGCAGAAGATGCACCTAAATATGATGCAGACATCTTCAGAATAGGAATTCCAGTACTAGGTATTTGTTATGGAATGCAAATGATGAATAAAGAATTTGGTGGTACGGTAATAAGTAAAGAAGGCAGAGAAGATGGTCAGTTTCCCATTGAAATAGACTCCAAGTGCCTATTATTTAAGTAAGTGAGTCAAAACAAATGATCCATTCCATGCTTTTATCTTTAAGTGTAAGATATTTAAAAAATGAATAATTTGTCAGGGGCTTGGAGAAAGAGCAAATGGTACTGTTAACACATGGGGACAGTATAGATAGGGTGGCTGATAGCTTTCATATCACTGGGAGATCATCAAACTTTATAGCAGGAATAGCAAGTGATAAAATGAATTTGTATGGAGTACAATTTCACCCAGAAGTAGATCTTACACCTAATGGAAAAACAATGTTACACAATTTTTTGTTTGGTATTGCTGGCCTCACTGGTAATTATACGCTGCGTGGTCGGGAGGCACAGTGTATCCAGTATATCAAAGATACAGTTGGCAACAAAAAAGTTTTGGTAAGATACAGGTTTATATAATCAGCATTTAGGTAATTTTATTAGAAATTTACTAGAATTCGTATTCCTTGAAAAGATTCGTAAAATTGTTGAAAATATTTGAAAAACATAGTATAATGTATGATAAAATGTGATTGTCAATTAAAATAGAAAAAAAACAATCATAGTTATTAGTGAGTGGCGGTGTGGATTCTACGGTATGTGCAGCACTATTACATAAAGCTTTAAATAAGGAACAAGTCATAGCTTTGCATATCAATAATGGCTTTATGCGGAAAGGAGAGACACAATTTGTGGAACAAAGTTTAGCACAATTGGGAATTCGATTAAGAGTCGTCAATGCCGGTCGCTGCTTCATGCAAGGAACTACATCAGTACCCTTGGATAACGTTACTCCAGTAACCAATGCAAATACTATAAACAACAAAGGAATATGTGGGACAGCAACTAGCCCAAGAACTAGATTAACTAAAATGTTGTGTGCGACAACCAACCCAGAAGAGAAACGAAAAATCATAGGAGATGTTTTTGTAAGAGTAGCCAACGAAGCAATGGCAGAGATGGGTTTGAAGCCAGAAGAAGTGTTTCTTGGACAAGGCACTCTTAGGCCTGACCTTATAGAAAGTGCGAGTGCATTAGCTAGTGGTAAATTAATAGTCGTAAATGCATTGTTCTTTCATATCTGTTAGAAGCAACAAATTTACATAAAATATAAACACTTCTATCAGGTAAAGCAGATGCGATAAAAACGCATCACAATGACAGTGAACTCGTTAGAGCATTAAGAGCTCAAGGTCATATAGTAGAACCTTTAAAAGATTTTCATAAGGATGAAGTGAGACAATTAGGATGTGATCTTGGATTACCAGCATCATTAGTTGCTCGTCATCCGTATCCCGGTCCTGGACTTGCTGTACGCATTCTATGTGCAGATGAACCTTATATGGATAAGGATTTTTCAGAAACACAGGTATTTTCGTTTACGGTATCGATAAAATGAATAATAAAGAACACCTTCTCCATAAAAAATCCATAAAATAACAAATTAATAATTCCATCCAAGGTGATAGTTAAAATAATGGCCGAATACGAACAAATGCTTCAAAAGAAACACGGATTATTAAATCGTGTAGAAGGTGCGACTAGTGAATCTGAACGCCAATATTTACGACAGCTTTCGAGTTACCGACATATTTCTGCAACACTCTTGCCTATACGCAGTGTAGGAGTACAGGTATAATGTTCATCACTTACGAATAATCTGATTAATAAACCCGCCTGACTGATTACAAGGATTAAAACATTTACTGTACAATGTAGGGAGATCGAAGAAGTTACAGCTATGTAGTAGGGTTATCTAGCGAAGAAAATTTGTCCGAGGGTATAGATTGGAAGGATCTATTGTTCCTCGCAAAACTAATTCCGCGAGTATGTCATAACGTAAACCGTGTGTGCTTCATTTTTGGTCCTCACCTACATCATTCTGTAACGGATATCACACCAACTCATCTTACATCGAATGTGATAGCTACGCTTCGACAAGCAGATCACGTAGCAAACTTAGTATTAGCTACTAATGGTTGTATGGGAGCAATCAGTCAAATGCCAGTAGTTTTAATTCCCATACATTTCGATCGCGACGCTGCTTCTCGAATACCCTCATGTCAACGTTCAGTTGTTCTTAGGCCATTCGTCACTAATGATTTTATGACTGGCACACCAGCTATTCCTGGGAAGGAATTGCCACTACATGTAAGTTTGATATATATGTGTGTATACACATTCGATATAATAGATGTAAGCATAAGAAGTCAATACTTCTTTTTTTCCATAGGTGGTGAAGAAATTGGTGACCGAAATATCTTCAATACCCGGTATCTCGCGTGTTTTATACGACTTAACATCTAAACCGCCAGGAACTACCGAATGGGAGTAGTAAACGCTCATCTCTAACTCACCCCTTTCTATTTTTTCACCTTCCCAGCGCGTAACAACTACAAAGTAAAAAATATATTTAAAAATATATATATATATATATTACAAAAATACGTACGAATTCGAAGTTTATGACTTCTTACCGATTTATATGAAACCTTTGAGCATAGTTCTTTCAGAAAAAAAATATGTTCTCGATTGTAAATTAATATGTTACCTAAAGAATACTGATACTGTGTTCAATGAAATTGAAGGTAAGTATCATGTTTGCTTGTAAATAGGTTTCTTATTAACCTCATTGTAAAAATATTAATTTATTAAATTTCGAAAAATTTACATTACATCACTGTTACATTGCAAAAGGTTGCATTTGATTGGTGGTACCATGAGGTTACTGTTATATTCAATTTGCATATAATGTTGAACGTATTTTACTGTTTTCCTATATGTCCCATGCCAAATGCAATTTCCAGTTTTTGTCATACATCTAAAAATACGAACATAAATAAGTTAATGTATTATCTTTAATATCATTTTTATTTATCAATCATAACTGAGTAAAATGATATCTATTCCCCGAATCCTCTGTGTTATATTACTCAAAATCCACCTATTACAAGGGTGTGCGTATGAAATTTGCATAATAGATTACCTATGCATGGTTTTCAATAATATATGTAAATCTTCGATGCGTCTTTTCTCCGGGAGCATGCTAAGAAATGTCGCAAGCGATAAAAAGTCTACTTCATTCACGATTTTAGAATTAGTGATCCACGTTTGTATTTGTATTTTTACCTGCAACCGTGTATTTTATATTTGCATTAATTCTACAAAATTTATGTTTAAACGGATGACATGATGACCAGCCGGATTATCAAGCATGCATATCAAGCATTCACTCCTTCATAAGTGACTTGCTTGAAATTAAATACCATCTGATCGCTTTAACATTTTTTAATCCATCCGACAAAATGTATCGAAGAAAGAAAATAATCTATAGTGATAAATAACAGCTACCTGTTTCAGAGGTAGATTAAGTAAACGATTTACGAGGTCAATTAAAATATCTTGATGTTGGTTCGCGCTGTCACTATCTTCTGAGATAGTACGATTATGAGAAAGAATAGCCTCCGTGTCATCCCCAGTAATTTGATCATTCACAGAGTCGGTTTTTTCCACGGGAGGCATTATGAATCTTGCAATACCAGTATTAGTTTTACTCTTCGATATCTGTTCAAGTTCATTTACGTTTTTCAATGCTTTGTTTAATGTTTGTCCGTTCTTTCTTTTATTTTTAGAATGTGTCGCTTTGCCATTTTTATTGCTATTTTTATTTTTGGAATTAGGTTCCCCTTTTTTAATCTGTTTCATGTTTTCGTTATTTCTTACAAATCCATTACTATTCATAGCATCCTTTCTTATTTTCGAATTGTATTCTGCCTTTTTAGCAGTGCAATACATTTGAACATCGCGTCTTAGATCTTCCGATAATGCAGCTAAAAACTCTGGATCCACTTGCGAATAAGATATATTTTGCTCATCGCTTTTAATTTCTGTAGAAATTGCTGCTTTACTGGTTGAAGATTTACTATTTTTATTGGTATTCGCATTCGTTTGATTTTTATTAGCACTGTATTCATTAAGAATTTCATTTCGTATATCTTCAGGTAGTTCTATTAAAACAGACATATCTATCTCGTGAATAGGTGGCATTTCCACCTTTGGCCTGGAAATGCCAGGTTTTATTTGTTTAAAAAAATTCTCATGACGCATTTGCACACTTTTCTGTGGCTGTGTTTTGTTCGTATTTTGTACGCTAACAGTACCTCCATCTTTATTATCATCTGATAATCCTTTACTTTTGTTAGGATATAAAATTTCATTTCTTATTTCCTCCGGAAGTTCGGAAAAGACTGATTCGTTGATACCGGATGGAACGTGCAATTTTTGCTCATTATTAACGTCGTTAGAAATTACTGCGACAACATCCGAATGTGTTAAGGATTGAACTTCATTGCCTTTATTTGTTTCAATAGTTGGTTGAACTGTGCTACTTGGTTTATTTTTAATGAAATTTAATAAAGTTGTACCACGGGATTTATTTTTTAATATTTCTAGTTTAGATATTTGTATACCGATGCCCCTTGCATCTTCAGGCACTTTTTGCATTTGATTCCAAAGTGTAATAACTTCCCTAAAGTAAACACGAATAAATTATTCTATTGCTTTATTCAAAAATATTAAAATGATTTTTGACTTACTTTGTTATGATATCGACATCGCTAATGGGAGAGATAAGATTTTTTGATCTCGTTATGTAATCGCATAAACCATGTCCCATAAATTTTTCAGTTTCTTTAGGTGCTTCTTTTGCTCTAATTAAAAGTTTTAAGGTGATGCATCTACCTTTTGCGTTAATTTTATTTAATCGATTACATACTTCGCGACATAACTTTTTTAAAAAGTCTATTGCATCATCGTTATTTTCAAACCTTATTCCATAATTTACCTCTGCCGAAACAGATTTTCTAACGTGTTCTAGATTAAGCTTTGAATGATCTACACCGCGACACATGTTATATAATATATCACCCGTTTTTTTGCCAAATTCTTTCTGTAACGTCGGCAATGAGATTGCTTGTAACTCTGCACATGTCCGTACATTAAGATTCTTTAATTTATGTGTTGTTGTCCACCCAACTCCTAATTTAAATAATTAAGATTGTTAAACAAATATAGGATATACATAGCATTATTAATTAACTGAATTAACCCCCAAAATACCCTACCTGGCAAGTCTTGCACATTGAAGGTGCTAACACAATCATTAATATGTTCCTGTTGTATATAAAACTGACCATCTGGCTTTGCTTTTCTTGTTGCTAATCTTGCCAACAATTTATTACTTCCAAACCCTGTTGATACAGGACAGCCAGTTTTCTCTTTTATTTCCTGTCGAATTATAGTTGCAAATTCCATTGGTGTTAAAGAAGATTCTTCCAATATTTTTGTACAGTCTGCATACATTTCATCACAACTAACTGCTTCAATATCTAATGTGTATGATGCTACAATATCGTACAACATGTAGGAAACTTCTGTATAGCCTTCAAAATTATATGGTACTGGTTTTAAATTAGGACATATTTTTAATGCCTCTCCTAAGAACATGCCATTTTTTACGCCAGCTTTCCTTGCTTCATAAGAGCAAGATGCTATTTCTGATAATGAACCGTGTTCTCCATCTTTATTGCCTTTTGCATGTGTTACTGCAATCGGTAGGCCTCTCAACTCTGGCCTATCTCTAAGACCAACTGAGACAAAGAAGCAATCCATATCTATGTGCATTATAATACAATCTTGACTATCTATTATCTTGTTTTCCTCTCGTAAATCATTTGGGACGATATTAAATTCTAATTGAGAACCAAATAATGATCTATTCAATCTAATATCTTTTAATCTAATAAGACCTGGAAATTCTCCGTTATTTTTATCTCTCAGTTCATTAACATACTCTTTAAATGTTGCTCCCATTGTTGCAATGTGATGTAATCGTGAATTATTATAAAATTCTGATATGAATTCTGAATTTTTTGTTGAATGAGTATCTCTTGAACTCATTGGTAATGCAGGATTGAAGGTATTTTCTTGTATAGAAGTATGTTTTACTGTTTCAGTTCTACTATTACCAATTTTTAAACTATTTACTTCATTATTTCTTTGTATATTATGTGTTTGAAAAGTATCATCTGTTTTATTTCCTGTATTTTGTATTGCACACTTTAATTGTAGTTGTACATCTGTACAATGAGAATAAAGCAAATACTTTTGAAAATTTAAAATTCTACCAGCCTTTATACTATCCATAATCCATTCAGTTTTACATATGGGAATTGGGTTTTGACTTTTCCTATATAACATTATTTTTGAATATGGCAAATTAGATGCAATAATATGAGTTGTTGCTTTTGGCCTCATATAGTGGTGATATGTGCCCCCATGTTGCATCATTAAATGACGAAGTTCATCTGCAGTTGGATTAGTATAACCATTTACGAAAATTGCTATTCCTTCAAATATATTGGACGATTTAATTTCATTGTCTGCTTCATTGTGAAATTGTTCTTCTAATTTCGCTTGCTTTGCAGCCATGTATCCACCCTAAAATTATCCCATTATTCTATTCTACATTTAATTTGTTTACTTTTATTAAAAAGTTTTAAATGTCTTTTACATACCCAATCTTCAAATCCATCTTCCCCCCAAGCTTTGCTTTTCCTTTTTCTTGACATTATAACAAATTTTATATCATATAACTGGAGTATGAAATTCTTTAAAATGAAACTATCATATAATTATCGTATTCCATATGTATATACACCGATTTTTTATATTTGATAAAAATATTCATTCCCATATAACCTTATGCAAATGAAATACCTTGTTGAACATTCTGAATGTAATTTAAATACACGAACCAACCATTTAAATAGCATTGAAAATATAATGTTATATAGAACAGAAATTATTCATATTAATTAGTTTTCAATATTACACGTAACATTGCAACCCTTGCGATAAATATAATACGTAACGATAAATCACTTCATGCTGTCTACATATTAACCACTTGTATTAAACGCTCGATTCAAACGATTCTTCTGGGAAGAGTTATTAGATAGTTTATTTATCTCTCATTGAAGACCACATTAATATACACAAAAATAACTTTTTTCGTTTATTAAACAATTATATATACAATTTAAGTAGTATATATATACATGTAAAACTGATAGTAACTATATACTCGTTACTTAATATTTATACATCCCAATGTCTCATTCGTAGTTTCAAATTTTATGAAATGATATTTATTGTAAACAATTTATAATTTCGTAATATTAAGTTTTTATACATATGTGTAGATATAAAGTCATAAAATATAGTTTTTATAATAACAAATAAAAAAATAAAAATCATATAAAACGACACTTTATCTGCGAAGAATGTTAGTAGAATGTATTGTTTTCATAAAGCAATAAGAAGATTTGTTTATCGACGTAAACACGTGTATGACTTGTTACGTATGTATATACTATAACCTAATCTTTGACGAACTTTAAGGTGAGGTTAGCATAAGTTATCAAGGTATCCAACATTTAAAATATAAAATTATTATTGTGCGTGCATTATATACGAATACATGAATAATGTCTATCAAATATTAATACACAAACAAAAGCTATATTGAAAGAGTGAACATTCAGTCTAAGCATATAACTTGGAAAAGGTTAGATATAAAACAAAATATTGGCAAAAATGCTGCTTAGACATTTTGAAAATTTACTGCATGCTTGTGTATTAAAGTGCATCATATGTTCTGTAAAAATCACGCATTTGTTCTACAAAAACAAATGTCAAGACAGTATGTGGACCTAGACGAGCATAATAAGGAAAGAAACCTTTCCACAATGAAAATATTCCTTCATTTCGGCACACCTGAATTATAACATCTACTGCACCTTTAAATTCTGGTTTACCATCCACAATTTTCATATTTTGAATCCTGCAAGTCATCAATAATGCAAAGTGTGAAAGCGTTTTCATTAACTGTTTCACTAATTTACTTTTTTTGAAACTTTACCTTGTTTTAGCAATATCAACTGGCATAGAGGCAGCGGTAGTTACTAAACCTGATATCATAGAACTTACAAAATGTAATGTAATATTGTTTTCAAAATATCCTATCCAAATATATAAAAAAAACATTATCCTAGTGTTAATCATTTGATTCTTACTTATTTACATATTTACAAACCAGTGTTAAGTAACATTTCTTTAGACTGAGAATATGATGCCAATTGAGCTGCATTTACAACCATAGCCCTTCCCATTGTTGGAATGGTACCTCTCCACAATGCTAAAAAGCCCTCCTCTTTGACTATTCGAACTAATGCATTAAATGCATTTTTATAATTGCGTCTCTCAGCTAAAAATACATCATTGCTAAGGATTGGAAAACCTCTGTTCAATATTCAACTAACAATAGGCGTACCAATAGGTAGTCTACCATCGGCAGTCATTCTAATTAAGGCAACTTCAGCTGGAGTACCGACAAATGCTCCTACACAACCAGCAGTACAACCTATCAATACTTTCATTATAAAATTTGGTTGGCTGTCTTTTCTAAACAAATATCACGAGAAATATTAATGACTGTATTTGGTACATGATACCTTTTTTTACATTGGCTATGTTCTCAATATACATGTACTCACGAAATTAATTGTGATAGCCATTCATATGTACCAAGTCTTGTAGTTGTATATGAAGCTTGACGCAATAAACCAGCAGATAAGCCTGCATATAAAGCTAAAGCACCCTCATTTTTTAAGATTGAAGATATTACATTTATCGTCGATGTCTTAGTACCACTTAGTTGCATTCGATTTTTTATTAAATCTAATGGTTGAACAACACATGTTGCAGCCATTCTAAAATAAAGTAATCAGTTATATTTAGCTTTCTAATCATTGATAGTAAACTGGCCATGAAACTATATAAGACTATATAGGACTATATAAACTATTCCTATATAGGAAGATACGAAAGCTAATACAGACTCTTATGTAAGTTGTAATATCTATTTTAAAATATCATCAGATACGAATATTTCATGAAAATATATACAAATATGTTAAATTTATTTTTGATAGCTAAAATTAATACTTGAATCAAAGCAAGTTGTCTTTTGCTTGAATTTCTTAAAATGTCTATGTACAATGTATATTGTGTTCTTAATCAAATGAATGAATTAAGATGATAAAAATAACAAACCCTGCTGTTCCCCCAAAAAGGAAGTTTATTGAAGTTGGCACTGTCTTTTGATTACTCATTTTAACAATATTGTATGACACTTATATTGATAATTAAAAGGTAATTTATAAATTAGATGTTGCCTAAAATGTTGTAGACGCAAACGTGATATTTACAAAATTTTAAAAGCAGAAAAATAAGCACCAGCTCAATATAGACTTGTTGAAAGCACTAAATTGATCTAAATGGAAGATTATCAAATATCCCAGAAATTCCATCCTTCGCTTACCCTTTCCCATACCAGCCCATACTGAATTATCAATTTTTTGTATTTTAGCGACATCTCGTAGCACAAAGTTACTTGTGATATGTACCACACTTGATAAAGAATTTTGATAAATTCATCTATCACTGAATTGGAACGATAATAACGACTGTGATAACGATGATAATAAAATAATACCGATAATGCAGAATTATTTTACGTAAAAATTGTTAATTATTAGTTTAATAATGATAGTTTAATTTTATAAAATTTTATTGTTTAAATTGCATATTCAAAAAATTTTTGAATGTCGATTATCGATAATAACACACATCCGTGCATATATATGTACATATTTATATATGTATTAAGAGAGTGAGAGAGGAAAGGGGGAGAGGGGAGACGGTTACTTCAGATGTAAAGAGATAATAAAATCATGAAAAGAAGAGTCTTAAAATTTATTAAAACGTGTATAAAAATGAATAATATAATTTAGATATTACTTAATTTTTAATTTGTTACATTTTGTTATAAACGAACAAGAATATTCCATTGGTTCAAATTTAAATGAATTTAAATTAAATTTTTAGTATTTCTCGTCTTTACTAAATAATTAAAAAATTATTAAAAAGATATTGTTTTATTAGTTATCGTGAAATAGTCTTTCTATATTCAAATTTATCATCAAAGGAATCTATATATATACCCATACAGAATTTCTAGGAACACGATAGTTAATTCGTAATACTGTCTCACTCCCTTTATTTTGATGTAAAAAAAAGTAATAGAAAATAACTGAAAACTCACCATTCGTAGAGAGCTTCTTATCGCAGGTAGTGACCATAAGAGACGCAGATCCTAAATAGCTGCCATAGAAGAAAAGATATAGTTTAATAAATTATTAATATTACATGTGAGAACCCGTCATTTGAAAGACGAGTGAAGCACGAAGAATGAAAATTGTATTTAAAAATAGAAGAGGGAAAATTATGGAGCAAAAAAATTTGTTGGCATAGGCACGCCAAATTTCAAGAATTTTCGCATAATAGCTGCAATGAAATTATATTTAAATATTTTTCAACATTACATTAAATATTTGAAAAAACTTGCCACAATCACTTCGTTTCCATGTACTGCATGTTTTCTTCATATTTTCCAACACTATGTATTTCAAATTCGCAAAATTTTTAAACAATTTGTTAAGAAATTTACGGAGATGAAAAAGTCGCGTACCGAATTAGTAACTGAAAATGTGAGGTCATGTGAACACTACGTGTGACATTCAAAAAGTTGTGCAAAAATATGAAAATATAGGGAACACTTCGATGGAAAAGATTATTCAAAATGAATTAGAGATATTTATAAATGTAAAAAATTAAATTAAAAATGTAAACTGTATTTTTCTCATTAGTTTTATGTTTATTCAATTTTATATAATTTTCATTTTAATAATTTATGAACTTTGTTGACTTAGATAGTAACCCGCCCTAAACTAACGTACGTGTGCAGTTTCCTACCGACGCGACGCGAACTTTATTAGAGTGATTTGTGAGTGTGATTGGAAAAAAGGGATGACAAGCTGCTGCAACAGGACCAACAAAAAGCACTTGAGAAAAGCTTCTTTTCGTGGACAAGTAGGTCAAGTACAATCACGTAACGTACATAATATGGTTATAAATCGGTATAAAGTAGAAAATATTGATATATATATATATATATATCGATTAAAGAGTAGAATATACCATGATCCTTGTTGCAAGTGCGACGCCAATGATTCCTACTTTGTTTTGTAATATGTGGCTTTCTTGTTTAAACAACGATTAATTTGACGTATTTATACAAAATATACAGAGCTATACGTAATATTAATGTATCTTTTTGAAATGTGATATTACAGCATAGTACTGAAGTTGAACATTTTTAACATATGCATACTTCGGAGAATGTGACATACATACATACATATATGTTATGTATGTACATGATTCACGATCGAAATCTTTATATATATATGAATATCGATTATGTTTTTAAGAATCTTGTTCTATATGTAGTCATTTGATCTTTTTCTATACTTGATTCATTGTTTTAATGCAACCGGGAATCCTTTTGTATCGGAACATGGCTCGGTAACAATAAGTACATATAGTCGAGATTCGAGATCGTACCGCTGATTCACAACGATATGCAAATATGGCGTAAAATGGTTGCACTCATAAAAACGAATGGAAGCCATATTGAAAAATATTCCGTTACTTGTTTAAATAACATTTGAACATAATGTTCCTTCTAGAAATATTAGAGTTTAGAATAGATTATTGAATAGAATAGATTTCGATATTTTAAATCCATATGTAAAAAATATAAAATAAGATTCAAAAGTAACATGCGATTACACGAAAGAAAATTTAGACCAAACATTTCTGTAATTATTTTTATTTCTTCTTTTTTTTATAATGAGACGAGTGAACAAAGGACCAATTGTACGATACACACTGTACAGTAAGCAGATAACAATATTTACAAACGTCTGAAAGATTTTAGCAGGTTGACTCTTCTTTTGATAATCGTATTTACTGCTCAGTTTTTTGTTATACCGAAAAGAATAATATGCACATTAAATTAATAGTATTTTTCTTCTCGAAATAATTGATAAAGAGTTCGTACGTATACGATAGACGTATTTCAGCCAAGTTATTTAAAAGAGACATTTTGAAGATTATTTATTAACATTAGTATTTTCAAGATCCCATCAATCGTAATGTAATTATAAATATATTCGTATCATTTTCGAATTATATGCCTCTCTTTCTGTACAATATTTATATTTGCGATTGATATAATATAACTCGATATTTGTCGCCCCTGGAAAATTGCACTCGACAATTAGGTATAAAAACGATGTAAAATGTTTTATTTGTACAGTATGTATGTATATGTATTTTTTCGCTATTCTATCTGAACGTGGCTTTCAAAGGTGTTTTGTAATTTGATATAGCAAGTTTATACGGAAAATCATAGGCGTCAGTTACGTAGAAACCATATTCCTAGATTCTAGATTATCTTTGGTATGCAAGAATAGTGAGAACAATAAGTTTTTATTTTAAGGCCGTTGATTTTTCTAAGTTTTCTAACTAGATTGGTTAAAAAGTGTACGATAAAAAATTTCATTAAATTTAGCTATATCTCTGATAATTTGATATTTCTTTCCTTCTATGTTTGTTATAAACTTATTAACCAACAATAAGTTCATACAGGGAAGTGGTGATAGTATACATACGCCTGTATATATACGTGTATCCATACACATTATATCCGTGTATACATTAGATGCATAAATTTATGTTGTATCATATCAGATATAAACAACAATTTTCTTTTTTCTCTTCATTTTCAATCTAATAGTTAAATTAAAATTATTATACTGTACCGCGACTGCACGGTTTAGTACGTTATCCTTAAATTTCGTCAACTTGGAGCACACTGAAATGTGCGTTAAGGAATAATCATATTTTGTGCTTACTGACATTTTCATATATATTAAGATGACAAATGTTTCTTTCGTAGTTAGTTTCTCGGAAAGTGTAAAAAGTAGTAGAATACGTGAGAGTAGGTTAAATATTACAATATGTTTAGCTTGAATTATAAGGTGAGGAGCATAGAAATAGTATAACAAAATATATGAAATATTTATAAAACAGCTGCTTTCATTGACATTTGTGAAATGATGATATAATAAATACAAATATCGTACTTTACACGCTTTATCTCTATGACGTAATATATTCGAACGATTATTTTAGAAAACATTGGTATTGCATCATTGTTTGTGCGCTCAAGGAATGAGAATGTAAGTAGGTTAAACGATTGATCATCTTATGTTTCAATTCTTATATTCGTTGAAATCAAATTGTAGGTACCGAATCGTGGGTGCCCGATATCGTAAGTAGACGAATAATTTTTTGACGTTTCACAAATGACGATGAAAGATGAACGAATACAACTGTTGTGCATGGCCAAAGCCGTGCCTTATCACATATTTTTAATAGCGATATAATATTTACATTGAATTTGTTCAAGAAATACTTACAATTGGATACATCTCCCGCGTAATAATCTCGTATGATATATTCATTTTAAAATTAATCATTTGAATAACCTCCTTCATTAACGTACTTGTCTTACCTACCTTGAAATCAACATCTTTACTGCGATGATAGATACTACTTTATAATAACTACTGTCTAATTTGGACGTCAGCGGATACATCGAAATTTGTTGTGCATATTATTGCTACGCTAAAGTTTAAAACTTCGTACTCCCCGATAGATCTTAAAGTCTTTCGAAGCGAAGACTTTGCGATATTGAACGTTGAACGTTCTTCTCACATATGTGAAAGTGAAAACACGAATGCTCTTAAGTAATACGTTTTGCTGATTTATTTACAGCAAAATTACTGCAAGAGAACATCTTTAAATAAACGACATAGTTTCTGCTAACTAGGTATAATCAATCACAGCGACACGTATGCGTATGGAATGACAGAAGCAAAAATTTTCTATAAAAGAAAGTAGATTTCCAATATTTTATATCGTTATCCGAATTTTAAACATTCTCGATAATAATATAGGAATTAGTTAAAAAATACCTTTTCAAAATATCTTTTAGATCATGAAAAAATGTACCAACAATTCACTTCGCATACGATATATTTTTTAGATTAAAATTTATGGTTGTACACGTATTCCATTCTAGAGATTCGGATCAGACGGTGAGATGTCGAGTCCCTAAATAAATGTAAAAGTCTCTCGGATGAGCAAGGTTATAGATATACTCGTACGTGTATTTATAGCTTATCAATGCTGGCGATCCTTTCATTTTTCTTTCTTTGGACATGTTTCGTGTCGTAAAAAATTCTTATATCATTGCTATACTATACAGAAATTTATTCAATTATCGTAGGATTGTTTTTGGGATGAAGACAATGTCGATCGTTCGTTGCTAACTATCGATTGAATTCAAGTATTCCAATCCGTAAAAAAATGACCAAACTGTTGATTCTAGATTTCATAGGAGTCGAAATACAGGTGATAAAAAGTGAACGAATTTGAACACTTAAAATGAGTGGTTTTGCTTCTCGTTGCTCTATTTTAGTCATGAAATTTGTCTTTTGCTCTTGTTTCGTGTACAAACATCTTGCCTTCCTGGGTTACGTGTTCTTCTAAGGCTTATAACCCTGATATGTTTCTGGAAACGTTCAGCTATCAAAAGGATCGAATTTCAACGATCGAGATTCAGGAAGTCGGCGTAGAGTGCTAAACGCTGAATACAAAGACGCGTTCTCGGCATCGCCGGCACTAAATCTGTGCGATAACTTGTTCTTCCGAACCCACGTAGAGTTTGTTGGTTTATATAAACGAGGAATGTGTCGATCTCCATGATTATTACCGTAAACGAAATCAGCGTTTCCTGAAACAATAACTTTCCTGTATATTACAACTTTTCAAAAGACTGCAATCTAAAAATTCAACTCTACTGTTCTTGTTGCTCATTCCTCGCAATTGTATTCCTTCTAATCACAACGACGAAAAGTTTGATATTTTAAAAATACCCGTAGAATTCATATTTTAACTGTTTGCACATTTTTCGATAATAAGTGAAAAAAGAAATTAAATTCGAATGGTTACCTTGTGCGAGAGACGGTGATTGTGGCGGTGTCCCAACAATAGGTGACAAGGGTTCGTATGGCGGTGGCGGAGGAGAAGATGGCGATGGTGTAGGAGACGGTGGTTGTCTCAAAAGAGTATCCGGATCGAGTTCGAGGATCCTTAGAACTCGTTGAGGATTTGCTCGAATCCAGGACTCGAACAGATCCACAGGCCAGTCGGTTTGAGTGGATGCATCTAACATTCTTCTAGGTGGGTCCCAACATATAGCATCGGGCGGATGAGACGAACTTCTCGTCAAAACGCCACTCCCACGACTCGCGGGCGTTGGCAAATTTGGATTACTTCGAGGCGAACACGTTAATATTTGTAGAGCTTGAATGGCATTCCTCACCTATTTTTATACGAAACAATCGGGAACGTTAGACCAGCTGAGAGTGGAACGAACGTTTACCGCAATATTTACCTCGTAACTCAACGTGGCAACGTCTTGGTGTAACGTAGAAAATTGTGTGTCGAGTCTCTCCACCGATCCTCGAATATGTTCCTCCATTGATTCTTGAGCGATTATCTGAGCCGCTCTCCCTCTTACTAGAACTCCTCTTCCGGTTCTTTTTGCTTCTCTATGATCATCCCTATTATACGATGTAGGATATTTGAAGAATTTTTTAAGAGTGAAAAAATGTGGTGAAATCTCACCTGAACTTGGCATGTCTAGGACTCGTCGTATGTAAAGGCGATTTATTTTGTGGTGATAAAGGTGAAGTCTCCCCTTCGTCAGGCATATTTTCGTCGTCTTCGCTAATCGATGGTAACGTTAACGATGGTCCGTTCATATCTGACTCTTGCTAAAGGTAGATAATTAAGAAACATTCGTATGAATTTTTGTTTGTTTTTACTCTTACTATTGGACGCTGTCAATATGAATATCGGATTTCAGAATCTTCATAGAAACAGCTAGTATACGTAACGTTTGTTTCAGCTAGTAATTTGCCATTAATTTGTACATTTTAGTATTTTACTGTTACAAGGAACGTATGGAAATGTCCAGATACTTTTGAGCGGTATTTATTATACAAGTAGATTTATGGGTTGATTTTTCAGAAAGCTCTTCAATTACCGACACTGTGATATTAAATATTAATAGTTACCTCAGCTTCGTATCCCTCTCGTATATTGTAAGTGAGATCATGTTGTATATCATTTGCAAATTCATGCTGATACTCGGGATACAGTCGAAGTACCTCGACTAATCCATGCATATTTATGCATTTCAAATCACAGTAAGTCAACGCTTTAACGTCACAACTTGATTTGACTACTACGTCTGCGGCTCCTCCGCCACCTGTTCCACCACCGTTACTGCAGTGTTGCAGATGAACGTTTATGTCACAACCTACTAGATCGCCTTTGCCTTTAAACGAAATCAAACACTGTGTGACATCTCAGTCCTCATTTTTCGAATATAGTCAAAACTACGAACACTGTGATATCGTACCTAAAATCGCGACGACCATGTTGTTTTGCACAACTTCCATCGAGCCGTTGCATAAATAATATATGTACGAGAGTGCATCTCCTTTGTGAATTAAAAATTCGCCGGGGGCACAAAAATTATTTTTAATGCGAAGAGAAAGCAGTTTGAGACAACCCTGAGAAGCAGCTTCGAATATCGGTAAATTTAATATTTCTCGATGTAAATGCATCGAAACGTCACCCCGGAGTTCCTCGGGAAATTGTTTCAAGGTCTAAAAGCAGTAAGTCTCGCGTAATCGTGACTAATTGTGAATCACAATACGTTTGGCAATTTTATATGATACAGCGTAATCGAAAGGCTCATAATAAAAATCTCTTGTCAGATTTTTCGATCTTTTAGGTAACAGAGATCGAAATACATTGCATAGATATTACAACATATCGTTAGAGTATTCTTTTGGTTCCCTAGAAAAGAAGAAACGCGAACAAGAATCTTTTCCTTTATAAGCCTTTGAATCATAGCGTTTACGTGGTTTACCTCGTGTATATCGATACCGTGATTTAAAGACCACATAGTTTGGAAATAGTCTTGCATTCGCTGTTTCAGTTCTTCGGGGATCTGATGCAATACGAAAAAATCCTTGAGATCCCGCAGTTTTGTTTGGTATAGCGATCTTCTAGAGTAAATTCTTTGAATAATCGCTGTCACGTTACCAAACACGACGGCATGCATCAGAGCTGTAGCATACACGATATGTACAATGTGGAAACATTTTCTATCGTAAGTTTTCCATTCAAAGTTTATTCCGTATTAAATAATATTATTTCCCCCTAATACATGTGTATGCAAATTCTTATATTGATTAGATACGCGTGCGGCAACTAGTAATACTTGGTTAATTAACTTGAATAATTAATTGATAATCCTTACGGAATAATGTATAACATATCGATCAATGATGATTACTGACCACCAATGAGCATCGTGCAAATGGAGAAGAATTTTTCGGAGAATGTATTGGCCGACACATTTCCAAATCCTACCGATGTTAAACTACTGCATGTAAAGTACAACGCTGTGATGTAACTTTCCGCGTGCGTTACGTTCTCCACGGAGATTTTTAACCTTTCTGCCAGTGTGTGAATCCAGCCTGTAAAATGCGTCCGATCAAAGTCGATTCGAATGTCAGTAGTTCATTCTCTATCAAATACATCTATGATTGTCGCGTTGATATAATTGCCTTGTATGTTCTCTTTGAGCTTTTTAATCGGATATTATTCATTTACGCGAACGGATTAAACAGTAGTGTATTAAACTGTAGTGTATTAAACAGTAGTATTACGAGAGTATGCCTAGAGGCAAACGTCTGCAGTTAAGTTATGCGATACACTTTCCCATAAGAGAAAAGTTTGCAGACTGATACGAATACAGTTCTAACTTTCTCAGGGCATCGATTCCATCTAGAATGTAGTGCTCTCCAAAACAAAATTCCTTGAATCGAATCATGCAAGATCAATCTGTATGTTTAAATATGTAGACACGGAGCTTTTTGTTCAAAATGTACGGTTCTTGCTTGACTTTTGCGTAGACAATCAAACTGTTCACGCATGATGAATATCCCATTACGATGTATCAGATATATTAGATAAATATCGATGATTCGACTTTCGTACATTTCCAAAACTTTCTATTTCTCCTTTTTAGAATTCTATCAAATATTATTTTAAACGATTTGAGCGGTAAAATACTTGACGTTACAACGCAATCCTGCTATGGAGGCATCTTCGGAAAATTCTGATCATATCACAAAATTGCAATAAAATTTAATAGTCTATTAAAAAGATCAATAATGCAGTTATTAGAGAATGTAATAAAGGCGAGCCGGGAAAGAAGCAATTGTTTTATAAAGCACTATCGTTCGCAGCGTTGATGGTTAAAGTTGTAAAAAGTTACGTCTGCTAACGATGAATTGATTTTTTAACAAACGCCGCCTGCTAGCTTGGGTGAAATAGAATTCCACGCTAGAGCCGCTCGCTCGTGTCATTCGCAAATTTCTGGTGCAGTAATGCGATAAACGGAACCTTATCTTATTTATGTAAAATATACAGATCCATGACGTACTAAAAACCATATGAAAACGCGAAAAAGCTGTCATAAATGCCGAAGACCGTATGTGCTTGTGCAAGAAGCACGGAAATAAATTTGAAATTTTAGTATTTAAAGTTTTATACGCGAATTTTTATTTGTTAGACGCGAATTGACGTAAAAAGATGGAAAGAATAATTTCTAAAGCAATTTCGTAACATTCGTATTGATTTTCACGAGAACACGTATAAAATTGTTAAGGAAAATTTACAACTACCTTTTTGCGCGAATATTTTTTTGTCCATATAAATGTTAAAGAGGAAGGGATTATATCTCGACTCGTAGATATTCAAGTGTTTCAACTGTAAATGTTTCGTGAATTTGTGTCTTATAAAAATGATATTATTATATGAAGATCGAACTTACCGAGATCCCAATCATCGTCGTTTCTCAACCTTTCTTTTTCCGCGATAACGAACCAAATGCAAGCCAACCAGTGTGCCACCAAGATGAAAAAAAGCATTAACATCGTCAGAATGACGGCACTGTACTGCGAATATCTATCCATCTTTTGGAGTAACCGCGCGAGCCTTAATAATCTTGTCAGCTTTACTAAATGAATGTTACCATGTCCCGATTCCTATGATAAAAGATGCGCTATTAATAAACATGAAATACGTTAATCGAAGTATTTAGATCGATGATATTAGTTGTAATTCGTTTCGATATTAAATATGTACATACTAATTTATCGAAAAAATAGTATTGTAGCAAATCGATGTTGGATTTCCATATGTTAAATATCCGCTTTGATAATAACTGACGTTAATTACGTATTCTTGTTATAGACTCACGACGACTAGATTGTACCATTCATGTCGAGATATGTCGTTCGATTCAAGCTGATATGTGACCGTGTTCCGGAGAGAACGCGAAGCTTGGAATCGGTATGTCGTTCAATTTAATAATACGCGGACCTTCCCTAAATGAACTTCATTCATAACTCGTTTTCAAATGTGCAAATAGCGTATCGTACACGTGTCTTCCTTACATTTCTCAACAGGACATCCAAAGATTTTGAGTTAGAAAGGAAACTCTATTATTCGCAATCGAGATACAGATTTTACAAGGCAATTTTAAGTTAACTTGCAGCTTGCAACACGGGTATATTAGTACGCGTAGTATAAAAGTTTCAGGGTCGAGCTATCTAAATAGTTTGAAATAGTTACGGATTACTCACCTCACCGCTGTATACGTCAGAAGCATAGAGAAAATCAAAAGGCAAAGCAGCGACAAGATCGACGAAAAACCAACCCTTTAAATAGTTCACGGCTATACTTTTGCTGTTGCTGACAACTTCACCTTTCCTGCTTACGTACGTTGTTCGAAAGTTTAGAATGATATCTGCGGAAAGATGCGTGATTTTAACTATTGTTTTCAATGTTTAACTATTGCTTTCGTTTTCGATAATTCTATTATAATTGAAGACCGGAGGAGGAAAATTCGATAAAAGGGTGAAAATCACGCATTTAACTTTAAAATAAAATAGACAGACGATTTTCTCCCTTGTACTTTTCAATTAATTTTAATCCTACAAACTTTGATCGTACCGCAGAATAGAAATTTTAGCGAGTAGAAACATCGGACCTCTGTTTGTGTTTTGATCAAAGAGACAAACTACTCTCGCGATCCCTTCCCTTCCCTTATTGAGTTTCTCGACGTGAAAATGCAGCGCGTTAAGGAACTTTATTTCCGCAGGATGAACTGCTTTTAATCTCGTTAGCAAACAGGATTTCTATCTCAACATTCGCTCATTATACTTATCTACGAATTGGCTAAACGAGTCCAAGTAATTTCATATCAAGTTATGCATACGAATACTAGGTTTTCGAATACAGATAAATTGGACGAGAGGAACGATACACATCGACTGATAAAATCCTCCTTTCACAGGATGTTTTAACTTTCTCCACCTAAAATTCATCAGTATATTTTTCTAGATATAAATACGAAATACGAAAATTTTATTATAACATAAACGTAATATAATACGATTTTTTATTCGACTGGACGTTCTGAGAAAATCAGGTTGGACAAGTTTAAACTGCCCTATATTGTACTCACAAATAAAATTATGATTTTTATCCTCGAAGAGATACGATCTCGTCGAACACCAGTGAAGAGTTCTTACTTTGGACATCGTTATTCGATATTCGCTTTGAATATAAATCAATTCAGTGTTTGTAAAGCGAATGTCGCATTACTTGCGAAAACTGACTCAAGGGGAATTCACTGCATCACGAAAATTGAAATAAAACCAATATTACTAGCGCGGTAAGAGAACTTCTTGCTTTCTTTTGTATATTGGTCTTATATGAATAAATAAACAAATATATCGAGATTAAATTAAATTTCTCTGCATTCGCGCGAAGAAAATTGCACTGAATGGAGCTAGTAGTTGAAACCAACGATTTTACAAGTATAAAGCGGATTGGAAACAGGGAAGCGAGGAATCGTTGCTTTCGAACTTAACGAGCTTCTCGAATTACCAATTGGATGAGAAGAGTACCATTCGCGTTCCTTTTTGGCCGAATTACTTTAAAAGCATCGCCAATCGATATATCGAACTGTCTCTGATTAGTAATTTTAGGCTGATTACGATAAAGGTCTGTTCTCTCCTCGGCCCTTCAATATTTTAAATCAGTCCCGAACGAGACAAATAAATCGAAGAAATGATACCCACCGGTTATAAAGAGCGCTTCGACAACAACGTCGCTAACCATCGTAGGCCTATCGATGTTAATAAAACTCGCGTTAAAAGGGACGACGATCGCCACATAAAACGTCGCAATGAGTATTAACCAGTCCCAGCAAGACTTAAAGCCACCGTAATGGCTTAGGATGAACTGAGATTTTTTGATTCCCGTCGTTTTGTATTCTGGCAAGGGTGGTGCAGTGGAATGCAGAAGGTTCTATAATAATAGTACATCATACGTGAAAGCTTTCTATGGTAGGTAAATGTTCGGATATTTTTGTGAATCGCTAAATGTGAATGTAAATATAAGCGTAAATGTTCCCAAGGTAAATGAAATGGTTCAAGCTGTTCTTAGAAGTAATTAAAACTGGAATGGTAGCACTTACATTATTCAATTTAATTTTGTGCTTATTGTCCTGTTTGTAATGGCCTGATAATTGATAAAGGACGGCGCGACTCCTTCTTCTGCCATAATTAGCTGGAGGCGATTCTGGATCGAGACTGCCATTTGCATCTGAAATATAATTGTACCATCGCCGTATATACTTTACCCTTTGTACAGTTTAAAACTGTACGCTATATGCAATCAAGGAGTTCGACGAAGAATGTATATTTATATTTAATTATTTATATTTAGGCGATAACGTCGTATCGGTTTACACTTTTTTTCCTTTGATCTTCGATCATTTTTTTTTATTGGGAAAAAATAGCGTACACCGTAAAAATATCTCCCATTCCTATGGGATACGTACATACGCAGCTTTTCTAGGTCAATTTTGTAAATGACTAACACGTGCAATGCCATTACGCGTAAATTCTACAAGAAAAGCAAACTATTGGAAGCTTCTGATTTGTGCTCTTTGGTGTCTTTGCTTTCATAATAATCGTTGCATTAGGTATTTATGTGCAGCGTGTAGCGTGATCGCGGTGTAAGAAGCACGAAACGTTAGATACGTTGAAAAAGTATGTACATTGGGAACGTTTAATCCATACCCGATGTATGGTCCGTGCTTGGATACTTTGGAATGCAATTCATCAGTCACGTCGATCGAAATGCATTCCAGAGAAAATCGTTTCGTCAGACTGAGTTCAGCAGCGAAGCTTGGCTAGAACTCACCACTATCGAGCAACTCACACAGCTGAAGGTTCTTCGTGTGGGTGATATCCTTATGCGAAGCCAGAAACAGAACGACGTCGCCCTTTTCATTTTTGATCGGAACAATATCGAGCAGACAGTCGAATGGACTTCCTGCAATCAAAGTCGCATTCTAAATCTCGATTAAAACGTCGATCATCTGAAATTTATAAGCAAAAACGCTTTTCCTTTTGTTTTCTCTCTTTTCCTTTTTTTTTACTTTTACCTATGAATTTTTCATTTCTACTGTCAATGGTTTGAACGCAAAAAGCCAATAGTAAAACTCGTATCGGAAACATAGACAGGTGGTGTTGTACAAACACGATAGAACCGATTTGATCCAATCGATTATCTTGATTAAATGTATTTTGCTGCACCTGTGTTATTTTTGCATGCATTTACATCGTACCATTGTGACCAGTAACGCTAAATCGCACTTTTTCACCATTATTATAAATCATACGATTATTTCATATAGCAACATTGATATTAAATCTCGGCGAATAAAATTTACGAGACAGTATTTTTACATTTTGTTAAAATATATTCACATGAATAATTTTATGAATATTTTAGTGAATTTCTCATTAAGTGAGTTACAATCTATATGTTTGCCTATGTATTGTACCATCGTTGAAAAATCAAGTACAATGCGAAGATTTTTACGATGAAAAATTTTAGTAATAATAACTTCAAAAAATAATTTCAATGTAATTAAATAATGAATTATTAGGGCGTTAAAACGAATCTATTCATACGCAATATGTCATATTTAGTGAATCCTGGTTTTGCCAGGATATTCCACAAATTGGTTTCTAAGGGATCAATTTGAATTACCATTAATTAGGAGAATTATCTCCATTCTGTAACCAAATGTTAGATTGCTAAACGTTGGTAATCACTCAATTCCTTGCTTGGCAAATCGAATATCTATGATCGAAATGGATCGTTTTCTAACGCGGAAGAAAGAACGAATGAAGCTTACCGGTCTTTTTATAGAATACGACTTCCATCTTCAGCTCTGTTTTGCTCTCGAGGCTCTTGTCGATCATCGCTCTTTCCTCTTCTTTCGTTTCCGGGCCATAGAGAAACTTGCAAGCGCAACCCCTTTGCATGATTTGCGCTCGCGCGAATCCTGTCAGCTCGCAGAAACCGTCAGAGCAATAAACGATCGGGTAGAGCGACGGAACCTGTGCATTTCCCAGCACAAAGTTGCTGTCTGCGAACAAAGGCGAATATTCCATTAAAGCAAACAACTACAATAACGTGGTTTCTATTTAATCTTTTCTACTTAACTATCTATTTATTCTCGAGTTTTCATTATAAACTACACATGGCGAGCGTATACAGTACGTCAGCAAAGTATTCTTTTATGAATACATCGTGTGTAAATTTTACAGAGAGACTCGAAGACGAAAATCGGGTAACGGTTGGTCGAAAAAAGAAAATATTAGTTAAACCTAATGATTAGTCATAGATTAATCAGATTAATGTATAAATCTATGTGACTGTCGTCGAAGAATTTTGCCACGTTCGAGCCAAAACAATTTTAAATCGCAGTTCGTTCGCTACCCGTGGCGAAGTTGCACAAGACGCGTATAAATAGAGATCTCTCCATGATCGCGAACATTATCTTTTTGAATACAAGGATTATCGGGTCGCAGCATTAAATCGAGCATTTGTTACTAATGGCGCACGGTATTAGTAAAAGAAAAAGTTTTAATCTCAGAATGCGCGAATCTGCAAAAGCTTTTATGCAAATAAAAGGTGCAAGATATTTGGACCAAGAATATATTTCGCATAAAATGATGACGAGTATACGATACACAGCAGCACTTCTGGTAAAAATATGTTTGCAAGCAAACAATAATTTCATTTATATTGTCAGAAAAACTTGTACTTATTTATATCGTGCTCTCTATTGTATGTGTTCGTTCTTATTTCCCGTTAGCAAGAACATGGATCTTGCCAATTAACTTTCCATACATCGCGTCTATTTTTTCGATTACTCTTTATTTCAAAATTTCGTCGTATTGAAAAAGAGAAATCGACAAAGAACGGAGAAGTCTGATTGAACTGTCGATTAGCTTTAAATAAGCACAAAGAAGTAAGCGATACGTGTGTTTACGTCGAATTTGTTGGTGATAGCAATTCGACGAAAGTTACAGTATCTCGCTATATTGCGTATGTTATACGAAACATTTAGAAATGTTACTTGCACTTTAACGAGATGAAATTATCATAATCACATTGGCAAAGTTTGAAACAAATATAAAGATGTATACAAAAGTTACAAAATATTTATTGTAGATATATTTCGTAGAGATCACGATATGTATATATGTTTGCAATAAATATCTCGTAATCTCTATGTGGATTTTCAGATTGAGTTAAAATTTTATCGATATAATTATGGCGAATTGATTACGATGCTAATGAAGTCTCAAAATGTTTCATACAACACACATATTAGTAAACGTGTAGGTACGTAATCGTTCAAATATTTTCGCCACATTACGTTCTTCCGGAATACAATTATTGAAATTGAGGAAAGTAAACAAGATTTCGATGATTACGTGAACGCAATGCACGTCTGCATCATATGGCGGTTCATTGGTTAATAGCTTTGTCAACGTCACTGACGTCACGCATAATTTCTTTCAGGGTAACGACGGTGCTATTTTTAATTTTACGCTCACCCCTGAAACACTTTCATCTTCCCACAGCCTTTTGTGAGACTTCAACTCCCGACGCTTCCTTGTTTCTTCGAAATAAAATCAATGACTGTCTGTTTATCAAAGGGGTTCGGTCCAATTTCATCTTCTTGCAATTATCATTAATTCCTCGACGAGTGTATTTAAGGTTTAATTAAAGTATGCTGGAGAATTGCTCGAGATAAATCCATGGACAGAAAATTCTTTTTTTTTTCGGTGAACGATCACGTCTAAACAATCTCGCGCAATTTTTTAACGGATCATGGTGATTGACGATTAAGCCACCCTTTATGCAGCGTGGAAAATAGTGATTGTCACATGTTCGGTAGGGAGTTCAGTTACGAAGGGTTGTAAGATAAAAATATGATTTAGGGGTAAAGTTTAAATATTAATTTATTTTAATTTGCTGATCATCTTTTCTTATTCGCACCGTGTTCTTTATCTTTGATTTCATTTGGATTTAATTCTGCTCCAGTCGAATTTTCATGTCTGAACGTCGTTCTCGTTTCACCGTATAAAAAGATTTCTAACGATTTAAGAGAAATTCTCTTGAAATCGCCTGCAGTTTTTTACACCTAAGACATTTTTAACGATAGGACTCAGGATTGAAATCGCGCAAATAAATGTAATTCGTAGAATTCGTAATTACAAACTAATTTTGATTCGAGAAAATACATATACGTTTGATCAAGATTCAAAATAGGATTAAAGAGCCAATGCTTCTTTGAAAACGTCAGAATTTCTACGCATTTGTCATGGGAATGATAAATTGTAATTATATCTGATATATATAGAAGTACAGTATAAAGCAAACGTTTCGACGATCTCAGACAGGATGAGAGGGATAATTAAACGAGAGACACAGCGGGTTCGCAGTTCCTCTTTAATTACGGACGTTCTTCGCAGACCTTATTACATGTGCCTTTCTCCTCGGCTATGTTTACTTATTTCTAATAAATATGTATGAAATCGTCTTTCGAATTTGCAGTTCTGCTGTACGCAGGTACACAAACATGTACATACGTATACGCGTAATACGAAATCATCGTTCGAATTCCCAGCTGTACTATTCACTAACACGTTCAAACTGTCGGCTACGAGAACGACAGGGTTTACGATCACATCGCATCAGTTGCTAAAAGCAGCGTAACACGCTACAGTTTCAGTCGGATCTTGACAAAGACTAATGGAGTCGATTGTCTTGCTTACGCTTAGGAACATATGCAGCATAGACTAGTGCCAGAAAAATTTTCTATTCTTTGTTCTAAGAAATGAAAATCTGAAAGAACGTTTGCTAGCGAACGATCGCTAGCGAGAAGAGACACGGCTGCCTTTAAGGTTGCTTGATGACGATACAAGGACGCGTATGTAAATAGGAGTTTGTTGCAGTTTTCTAAATTCGTGCGAGGAAAAACTCGTAATCCTAGTAAATAAACCGAACGTCGTAAATAACGAAGGAGCACGATAAAAATAGCAGTAGACCGTGAAAAGTGCATTTTAAATAAATATAGATTTTATGATGGTAGCTGTGCATGGGAGAAAATCTGCATCGAGAAAAACAAACAGGGAGAGAAGCTGTGCTTGCTTTTGTCGAATATGCGAGAGTCATATTCGACTATGTGAATATCTCGAACGTTTGTTTATCGCGAGTTTTTTCTCTATGTAGGTTCCAGACATTATGAACGTGTATTTGGTGCATATTATGTATTTCTTACGCTTGGGTGTTAATTAAATGTAAAAAGGGAGCACGTACTCAGGGCCAATTAAACCGTTATGAAATAGGAAGCACTGTTTATCCCGAGCGGGATTTCAATTTTCCGTGTAATGGTCAGTTATCTTTAAATATGGTATTATCTTCAAGTGATTAATTAGCAAGGACTGTAAAAAAACGAACGAGTTAAAATAATTAAAAGGAGCCAATTATATCAGAAGTTTCAGTCACCATTTTTCTTATTATTAGCTACGTTCGATTGGATTATTATGATAGCTCTTTTTACATTCTCGAAATCGATAAAAATTTCATAATACCTCAAGTAGTTTATTAGAAAATACACCTGGTACCTATAGATTTACCGTAGGGTTGTTACAGGCGTTGTTTTCAGAAACTTCCTAATGTGCTTTTTTTATATAAATAATTTTCCGGCCACTTTTGCACAATATACCAGCCTCCTTTCACAGGCATTAGAACATTTACGCGCAATTAGGAACCTGAATAATCATTAGAAGATTCATAAAATCTTTAAAAATCGTTGCATCGTTCGAAACTTTCAGCTATAGAAAATCCACATATTTGTATCAACCTCGTTAATTATGTACATTTATCATTTGTTCTGTAATTTTTTCGAACAGTTTTCGTTAAAATTTACTCTATGTTCTGAACCGTTATCTACGAAAAACTAAAATTCCAACCGTTTTCCACATAATCTAGGTCGTTTATCGTGTTTCGTACGCGACCATTATATGCCCTAATATCATTGAACGTGAATGCACAAATTTGAAGCGGTAAGAACGATATGATACGTTGCGTTTCAGGATAAATCGATAAAAAACCGTGATTTAAAACTTAATCAAATGGTCGGAGGATATTTTTCAAGCCGCAAGCGTATTCAGCGAAAGGGAGAGAGAGAGAGAGAAAGAGAGAGAAAGAGATCATGCAAATTTTCATGTTTTCATATTGAAAAGCGATAACTACATCGTAAGTTGTTAATCATATTTCCTAGTAACCGCAAAATAATTAAATGGATACGACACACGTGTTACCGTAGCTATTGTGATTAATTCAGCTAAAGTTACATTCAGCTAGATGCTTTTAATATAACATTTTCGTTATTCGGAGACGATTTGGATATTTTGTACTTGTAGATATAATGCACGTTTTTAGATCTTAATTTTAACTCTCCTCGTTTTGTATTTATAATCTATCCGTACCCTTATTATTAAGGCTAGCCTGCCATAATTATTCGTACGACTTTAAGATATAGCGCACATTGTTTGAATAATTAAAAATGCGCGAAATTCCTGACGAACAATTGGATGCGTCAACAATATCGATACCTGTATAATTTTTACAGAGAAGTGGAATGAAGTAAAGGCGATGATTGTAGAAATGAAGAAACGTATGAAAGATAGGTATATTGTATTGCACATTCAATTTTATTGCGATCTACGTTTATGATGTATCCCAAATCGATATATGAAAATGCCGTATTTTGAAGTCAACTAAATTGCATATTATTATTGACTTTTATAAAAAAAAGAACAGGTATTTTGAGGAAAGAACAAATTGAACACAATTGTTCGGTTGGATAATTAATATTATAGCGAATCGATAAAAAGATTAATTTTCCTAGAAATGATCCTACAAAGATAAACAATGCAATCCGACACTACACTTCAAGGTGACGTCACATGAGAGAAACGCACGAATTGATGACGCTGAATGTTAATTTTGCCGCAGACCTCATAAGTGGAATGCAAATTGAAATGTTTATAAATACCTATAATTAAGGGAATGGAATTATCTGTTAAATATTATAGAGGGTTTTATATTCTGGATATTTTATATACTTTTACATATTTATTTAAAGGATCGCATCAAGAACTAAAGCGTAACCTTTTAATTAACCTTTTAATAAAAATTCATTCGTAAAACAACAGATTGAGTGAAAGGGATTAAGAAAACGTGATACTTTATTGTAAATTTAGGAACGTGTCGAACGTATCATGTTCGCGTGGTAATGAAAATTTCGCATTTATGTTTAACTATGACGATATCGTGGCCATTGCGGATTAAATGGCATTATTCAAACATGTCGACCTTATGCTTTATATCACGTATCATGGACTCTGTCAAAGTATTTGCAAATAAAGGGGAAATTTGCGTTTCATACGTTTCTCCGAGTATCATCACTTTTTCATTTTTAGTCTTAATGGATTACAGCACGTGTAACATTTTCGATGGGATTGTTTCTTCGTAATAAGACAGGTAAGACCGTAACAGTTAAACGTTTAACGGGTGAATCCAATACAATTCCGATACGACATTAATTGTAGAAAATACAAGAAAGTGGTTCAATCAAACTTGAAATTACGGTGTGGATCGGGTAAGGTAGAGAAAATCTAGCAGTAAATTATATCGACTCGTTTTCGATACAGTTAAGAGTTCCCCGTGGAAAAAGTAGTCGTTTATATGGAATTGGCGGTATGGAAGCAATGTCGATTTCCTTCTCCGAAGACGATACGATACGGAAAAACTTCGAAAGGTAGTGGAATACAATCGTACAACGTAATAAGTATCGAATTGAATTAAATAAAATAATTACGTCGTGGTAAATTATTTCATTTTTATATCCATAAAACTAACTTTATTTTCTCTTTAATCCAACAAACCCGCCGTGCATTATCGATGCCGGCAGTTTGAATCATCGAAACACGATCAATTAATCCAACTTCGTATTTAAAGATTCAACATGAATTATTTTTTCTTTTCGAAGAGGAAAGGAGAGTTTTAATTTGTTTTTTGAACAAGATCAGTTACATTTTGTAATCACGTAAAATTGCAAGTATTGTTACGGACGTAATATTCTTGAAAGGATTGTGACAAAGGTCGACCTCCATTGTAAGATGAGTCACATCTTCTCTGTATCTAAGAAAAATCTTCGTGTTACGTTTCGTTTTTTTCATAGTGGGGGCTTCTGTTTCGGGATCATATATATAGCGATTCATATATATATATATATATATATATATAGCGATCTTATAAATAATACAAGGAACTTTTTATCTGTTGTTCTCTATAGATGATCTATACTGGAAATTTGTCGAAAATTTTTTCACGACATTTCATATTTATACTCTTCGTTCTTCGATGCGATTTAACGAGGAAGGCCGAGAGTCTCATTACCAGTGGAACTTTATCACTCATGATTGAGGTCGCTGACGATGATAACTTAGCAATTTCCACTAAGGTCGTAGTGTACCGCTCCCCTTAATCAGATTTCTACAAAATTTCGAATACGTGGAATTGTGAAGCAAATGGAATGGTTAGATTCTTGTTCGGTGCTTTAAATTGGTTCATTTCGCAAAAGTCTCTCCAGGGGTAGGCAACTTTCCCTCGGAATATGGAAACACAAAAGTCCAATATAGTCCAGAAACCAATTGCCGTTAGACGCAAAGAACTGGCCCACTTACGAGACATATCTTTTCCAATACTTGCCTTTGTATAAGTATGTCCCGTGGAAACAGCAACTGGATGAGATTTCAAATATCATCTTCACTTTATAATTTAATAAAATTTCACTTACTTCGTCTTAGTTCGAGTATAGACTGGTGAACATATAAATATTTAACTAACTATATCGCAAAAGGATTTATTTCCGTTTCTTTTCTGTAGTATAAGTTTTAAAAATACATTTCTTGTGCTTCGAAGAGAATAAATGTAGAACGGCTTTCGTATATTTACTTTTGAGTGATAATTACGAATTAGGTTAGATAGAGTTTGAAATGGCGAAATTACTTACATAATTAATTACCCTTTGTATTAAAAGTAACGACATTTAGTGGGATCGCTAAAGTTAACTTTCATTAAAGTGAAACTTTCATTTTTAGATTGGTTTTAAGTTTTATAATGTAATATAGAAATTTTATAATATTGCTAGTCGTATATAATTACAGTGTTAATGAAATTTCAAAAAGTTTTGTATAACATACATAATGTATTCATAAAAGTTTTCCATCTTGAGCGTTCAAAGTACTTTTGTCAGACTTTTGCATACTCGTTACTATATATCATTTAAAAACATTATTCTTTATTAACAAAGCTATGTAGTCAAAATAGAGAAAGAAAAGTAACAGTGAAATTTTCTTTGAAACACCATTTGAAATAAAGGGCGATTTCTATTCACTCGGTGGTGTCTGCTATATTTTCTCTTACCCCACAAGTTAGATCTCCCTTTGCTTTAGAATACCTTTCTCGGGCCGGAATATGAAGCGATTAAGCTTTCCTATCGAGTAGCTTAACCATATACCTTTTGAAAAAATTTGCCCACCGTCTTTTCATTTAAGACCATTCTGAAAGGATTTTCATTTATTGAACGATGAATGCGTTTCATGGAAGAAATGAAACGATAATTGACGATTTCCCCGTTGCTCATAAACCGTGGCACATCTGGAGAAACAATGTTCTGTAATTGCCTCTTAGTTGTCTCATTTTCTATGCAATATCGTTTTATTACCATAAACGGCGTAAACCATAAACGATTTATTGCTGTTCGAACCACTTATGCGGTTAGATATACTTTCATTGAGCAAAGACTATAACTTAAATCGATAAATGTATGTGTCTTTCTCGGAAACGCCCTGCGTCGTTACTTTTACTCGCAATGTTGAGTGTCACGATAAGATAAGTGTCATTGATATTGTACAATCATTAGGTATCGCCGCGCCGATCAATAACTGAATTTTTTTTTATTTCTTAATGTCACCTTATAGATAGAAAGGAATATCGAAAAATGAAAAGGACATGTCATTGTTAGGTCTGAAAGCTTTACAAAATAGACGAAAATTTCGTAACAATTCGACTATTTTATTTGAAAATATGCCGAGCATTTAAATGTATGTTTAGCATGGATCCGTAGTGTTCTTTCATGAAAGTTCCTAAATTTTCCTCACGGCAAGAATATCACGCAGTTAGCGTAACCTACAAGTTAAAGATGGACTACAATATTTACTCACACGTCGCTTGTAATTTATGTTAGGATACATTCACACTGTATATATTTGCACTAGATTCTAGCTAGTTTTGTCTTCAGAAGTTAATTCGCCTTTAGACTTACGTATCCGTATGAATTCTCATTTACCCAATATCCCGTATCAATCCTAACTTTGAACACAGTTGCTAGACAAGTTACATGCTTATCCACTTGCGAAGCTTGTGAAATTTACCATAGCCTGACGCTACATTGCAATTAATTCTTAGTACGTAGAGGAATTACGTGCTCCTGTACAAGCTGCCAAATCGATAGCAATTGAGAGCTTTTGAGAGGCTCCTATCGTAACAAAAACATTAGCTCCGGAAATATATTTGCCACGAAGTTCTCAATTATTCGAATTTCGATAGAAATTTCGACAATTAATGAATTAATAAATAATATTATTATGCGTAAGAAGAAGCGGCAAGAAATTACAAAATAAAATTATTAAAAATTTTTTTAATTCAGAATTATTTTTATTTTCTTTTTTTTTAAGAATGCTTCTCAATTATAAGAATGTTACTTCATTAGTAGCAGTAGTAGTATTTTACAAACACTATGTATATATATAATAGATATAAAAGTCTGTTGGAAATGCTTGTCATTTGACGCATTTATCTGTGAAGAACCTGACTATTAGTGGAATGTTTTGAGGTCATACTGTGATATGCAGTTTCGAATTCGATGAAAGTGTATGCAAGTTGTGTCGCTGTTATACGCGCGTATAAATGTCGTGACAGGTATGTATAGTGGTTGAAATATTCGTATACCGATCGAGAAGTAGCGTTCACGTAGAATTTTGAAACTGTCAGAAATATTGAACGAAGTTACGTTTTTAATTCCTTCGTACTTTTGTACACTCTTCTTGTTAACTTTTACATTCATGTTTCATGATAGTGCTTCTATCGTAATTAGAGATCGTTTCTAAATAACTAGTGTCACGTGTTTCGACTTTCTGTCTGGCGTTTACTCGATCGTTACTACTTCGGAGAAACAGATTCCAACCTCGTGTAGCGATATAGAAGAAGAGAAAGGTAATTTTCGTAAATATTAACCCTCAAGCGACGGACCTCAATGTTACGGACCAAATCGTTAAAAAAAAAGAGATACATATATGTATTTTCTTCCCTACATTTTCCATTTCTTTTTTTTTTTTTTGTAGAAATATTGCACGTTTTTGATACCCTTACGATGCAAGAACAGTTAATTAATTGAACTCTTTATTCCTGATTAATTATCGTTGATGGGACTCACTTTGTACGAGTTGCGAAGATTAAGTAACAAGTATTTTTCATTATAATTCCATAGTTGAATAGTTGGAGCATCGAAACTAATAAAAATTTTCATAATGAATGCATTGGAAATTTGCTTGAGGGTCTGCGAGGGAGAAGCAAAAGCGACGCAGGGATAATAGATGAATCACACGTCGTTGGAAAAATTACTGTTTGCAAGTTTCCAGCCGTCTCTTATAAAATTGTTTTCCTTCTTCGGTACAAGATGATCATCAATTTTTTCTCCCGAGGAATGATATTAAGCAAATGATTGATGATAATCACTAGGATAATAAATAGGTCATCCGTACAAAGAGGAACTCTCTTTTGACCTCCCTTATTTCCCACTTATTCGCCACTCAGTATTTACTGTTACTCGGTCGTTTTTTAATGGGCTATTTTCTTCCGCAAAACAAAGCAGCTTTTTTCTATAACTTGTATGAAGCGTTTCTTCCAAAATGTAAAACGTCCTTTCATTTCAAGCGAAAATACAAGAGCGCTTTTTCTACATCGAAGAAAGTGAAATTAATTTCCGCTATACTTCTTGTAAGAGGGAAATATCATATATCTCAGGTCAAGGGAATTTAGCAAAATTGCACAACAATGTTACTTGTGTATTGTATGCAGGGATTTCCAGGGCAAAATTAAATTATTTACGATTTGAAAAATGAGACTCAGCCAATGTTTTTGTTCATGAAACTTCTTCATTTTCTTCATGTTTACGATCGGTCTTATTAATATCCTTCAGATGTATTGTAACATATTGCATCGTCGAACAAAGATTGTATATAAGCTATTTGTCATCTGAGGTTCGAGAAATGCTTTCTAGTTATATATTTATTATTATTATATTACCATAAATGTTATATATTTATTAGAATAGAATTTATTATAATTATGAATATATATATAATTTTCTAAAGTTACGAACGCATCTATAGAAATGTTGCAAAAGGATATTCTCAAGGCAGAGATAAGAAGCATTTCTTTCTGATTAGGATTACAACAAAACTACTTTCAAAGTGTTATAAAATTTGATTTGATATAATTTACAAAAATGAATAAAAGGAAATGGAAAACGAAAGAAGCAGATAAGAAGTCGAATACTTTTTCGTTCGAACGTGTAGTTGAATTTGTCAGAATCAGATTGTAAGCATGTATGTACGTAGGGAGGGAATAACGTCGATTTTCACGGCGTCGATGTTAGATTAATATTCTATGCCCTGTCTGGGGTCGACGGACTCTGTAATAAAACTAGGGGATATTCATATTCCACGGCCAAGAGGGTTGTACATCTTTGCGAACTGAATGTTGGAACACCGTGTTGTCACGGAGTTCACTATACTTGAACTTGCATAAAAGTTTCCCTATACATCGTTGCTGTTGAATATTATTTTAAGTTTGAATAAAAAATAAAATGAAATAACTATATACTTCGTATCGGAGTATTTGCATATAGAAAAGATCAAAGTTCAATTTTTTACCAAAAACCTTTTCAAAGGCTTCTACGGTCGTCTATTGGCGCGTATACGAATATACACGGTCGTTAAACTGGATAGATTTGCTGGTTTTGAATAGATACTGCATATACATACGTTTATACGTAACAACAAATGAACGTACTCGATAAGGCGATATTTTCTGTTGCCTCTTGTATAAGGTGAAATTGTTTCGCTAAAGTGGTTCTTTTAAATCGATAAAAAAAAGATGCAGATAGACGTGAAAAAATCTTTGCTAAAACGAATATTCCGATCGGTCCTCCATGAGTCTTGGTCAGCAAAGACAAACGAGTGTTTGAACAGTCGTCAACCATCCTTTACCCCAGTTGGCGATGCGCCAAACACGCTCGGAGAAAGAAAGAGAGTGCCAAAAATATCCTCGGATAGGTACTTCGAATGTCGTTAACGAGCAATTATTTCCCTTTTCTCCCGTCGAAATCAACGTGTTCACAATGGAAATGTCACGAACTTCAATCCAAACGCATTTTCTTTTTCATCGATCTTTCTCACCTGATTGAAATCCTTCGGATCAATCTGTAATACGCGTAATACGGAAAAATTTATTCTTATAATAGTTTGGGATACCCGCTCTCGCTTAAAAATCTTTTATTTTTCATTTTTAATAAAACTTCGGTACCTATTTCATGTTAATTATGATCCTCGAATTACATGAATTTTCTAGTAAATTTAAGTTAAAATTAAAGAAAATAAAAAATAATATTTTAATTAACTACTTTTTTCGTTGCATCAAGTACCAAGTTAAATGGGCATGCCATTGTAATTTAAGAGATTGTTAATTTATGATTTTTCCAAGTTGATATAATAACTGTCCTAAATCTTTCGAGCCACAGTTCATTTACGTAATATCACGATATTTTTTCGGACCAAGTTGAATGACAGATACTATTACGTCGTTAAGTGTTTCGGTCTTAACGATGCTATTATTTCTACTAATTATTTGACGAAGAAGAGAACACAGAATGTTTACGTTTTCTGGCGAGAAATCGAGTTTGTAGAGAAACTGTAGTATTTGATGGAACACCAAGATCGAGCGTAATAGCATAATTCTAGGGTCGTCGTATCCTCTTGAAGCGACGAAGCATCGCACTATAACGACACGATCGCCTCGCAAGTGTGGTAAACAAGCAAGTGCCCGGTGCTTGATCGGTACTCTAAGTTATTTGAACTAACGCAAACATAGTTTGGCGCGTGATCGAGCAGATCGAATTTATCTCGAAGATGGATTTTCATTACGGAAAACATGGAATGAGAAATATCCTGATAATATTGAACAAATTGAAAAACTACCTACTTACACCTTACAACTACCTGCTTTTATTCTTCTTACCGTGGAGTTTTATACTAATTGTCACCACTGTGTGTCGTGTTAAGCGCAAAACAAAATATATCCTCTTTTTCTGAATGTAAGTTTGTAGGATCATTTTATTCGAAAAAGCTGTGTTAAACATACTGAAACGAAGGAGTTAAAACAACGTAAGGAACTTTGTCGTTACCCTGAACATTTCGTACTCGCAGCTGTTTTAAATATTACTTATTTTTTCTGTATATTATATGCATATTATACGCATATAATTTTTATACCTATATTATATGTATCTACACTTTTAAATTTTCCACGAGTGTATGAACATCCGCGGCTCTACTTATGGTTCACAAGTGCCAGAATGAAAATGGAGTTTCCTGTTTTAATACGTTAAGTAGTTTTAATCGTCTTAGACCTAGGGACTGTGTGTTACCGTAAAATTAATTCTTACGCAGATGCTAATACAATATTACGCAAGTGTTGCGATGTATGGAAGGGTGGGACACGTTTTAAGACTTGAAAATAACGGCTTATGCAAATACGTGTATGCAATATGTACACTATCTGGTTGAAAGTAAATGTCGCCTTAAACCCCTCAATTAAATCAAACTGCACTGCCGAGGATTAGTTAGATAGATAGAAATGCAATTTCGTCAGCATCTCGAAAGAGGGAAAAGATGCGATTCCATTACTTTCCTAGGACGTAACTTTCCTGTAATTCTCTTACGAAGATGATGTCGACGATTCGTAGCCCCTTTCTCGTAATTAGTTTTTCTTGGCTCGTAGGCCCGAAGTTACTATCAGTATATCGGCGGGCTCCTAATTTCGTATCCATTGCACGAATTTTTCGTGCTTTTCCGAAGAAATGCCTCTAGGGAGCCTAAGCGAGTGATCTTAAATACAAAACTCGTTCCAAAATATTGCAGGATGCTATTGTCTAAATATGCGATTGTGCGCCAAATTCAGCGTACGCGGCTGTTTTCATCGCGCTAATCGTCCACGTGTTTTTCAATAACAGCAACCGTAAACGCGTAGCTTTTAATTTTTATTGGTCTACCACTCTGTCGCAAGCGACTCGTAAGCACTCGTTTGTTTTATCGAAAGTCGAAAGTTAAAGAGAAGGGATCGCGTCAAGTCACTGACGACACGTTCAGTTTAGATTACTTTTCTCTTAGACCCAAGAACTCTATCTTTGTACGACAAAGGGAAAGGTTGAAGATAATCAAGTTAGTGTCTCAGGGGAAGCTACGGAATAGCCAATGTTACGAAAGATGATCTCGTTCGATTCCTTCTTCCCACTATTTTACGAATTGCTGTCGCACTCTCGCGTTACGGTTATCACGATGAAAGTTTACAAGGGCTCCAATACACCAGAGGCAATTCGGTTTCGCGCGTTATTAACATTGCTAAGCATAATATCGATATACGAATTAACGATGACAACGTCAATAGGCGCGGCAAGTATGTACCGAGAGACTCTTCTATATTAATTTGCAGCTTGATCGAGCGTTTGGTAAATAGCGACACGTGCCGATAGTCTGAACTTATTAAACATCGTGTCGGAAAACGGAAGCGATAAGACAAAGGCAAACACGTTGTAACCTATGAAATTTTATACAACCAGATATAGTTCAAGATTGTTTTAAATATAAAATTCTTTCTTCAAACGAAACGTCTAGATGAAAGATAGATATGTATATATATATATACATGTCTGATCGAATGACAGTACACAGATAATCGATCACGCGTTACGTTCCTTTTCGCAAACCACCAAATCCGCTCGAGACTTTTTATATTGACAAATCGTTTCGTTCTAATCCAACGACGCGTAAACGAGGGTCGCCTTGGAGCATCAGGATTGAGCCTAATCGAATGGTACGATGCTTGGTATGTTCGTTCCTTTGCACCCCTTAAAAGCTTACGTGTATGTGCTTCTGTTACGTGGTTGGAATTCTATTATATAATATTTTCCTACAGCTATACTCGGGTCAATCCATCTTGCCCGAGACATATCTTCATACTTTTAATATAGATATTTTCTATATACACCACCATGCGTCGGTATTTGGACTATATGATATCGTAAACGTAGATGTCAGATATGTCTCATATGAAACTTTATAATCTGATTTTTATCTTTTGTTTTGTTTAGAGAATTATATACAGTTAATTAATGCTCGCGATTCGTGACTTGTAAAATTCCGCTAATGATATTAGTTCGATTGCGTGCGACATACGGATGAATAAGTAAACGGAGTCAAGTTACATCTCTCTGAAATTTCATAATCTTTTTTGTGAAATGGCATAATCGCGCAACTTGCGATTTCTGAAATTTACTTTTTAATTAAACTCGTTACGTATATCAAGAAGCAAACACGTCTATTAACATTGACAACTTGTATAATTTGTGTACGAGTGACTGAAGTTTTTCAATTCGTTTATTTTTTAAATAATTGAATAAGCTGATTTGATCAGATGATTTTGTTGAATATACTTACGGGTTCCATCGAAACGAGTGGCGATAGTATCTAAGAAAGTATTTTGTGGGGCGAGGAGGCCCTTCCTGACCGGCATTGGGGCCGCCCCGCCGCGCTGTCAGGCGCTCGAATCTGTAAAATAGCGAAGAGAATTTTGTTTCAGTCCAAGTCATGCGATATTCTTGCACCAATTATGCGCTCGACATGTATGCACACACTTATACATACGTAAAATGTAAATGCGCATATTCGGATATAAAGCTTGAGATCGTTTGTGCTTTATGCATAAGCGTGCCTAAAGCTTTGGAATATATGCATGAGGAAAAAAGGTCTTAGTCTTCGATAGGTAGGTCAGTGGTCCAATGAAAATAAAGGATTGCGTGTAGTGCGGTAGTTGCAGTGATAGATGATTGCGGTTTAAGCAAACTAGAATGAAGTTATTTTTAGACAAGAGTTTTAATTTAACACGTTCCGAAAGCGGCCACACAGCTTGTATAGAATATGTACTTCGATCTTTTTCTTATTCTATTTTTACACGTCGATCTTTGCGATTCTCTGTGGTTCTCTTTAGCGCGACTTTAATCTTTTCTTTCGTTTCAGATATACACGCGCAAATTATGTTTTTGAAAGCCGTGCAATAGTCGTATATTTTTTGACAGGAAATTCCATACACGTTCCTCGTTCGTGTAATTTTATGAGTAGGCGCAGAAATGCATTTGCAGCAACAGGGATCTCGTTGAAAAGCGTGGAAGTCGGTGATATTCATAGCTTTTCATTATTGGACAGTTCTATTGTTACTCACGTTCTTCAATGGTATTTGTGATTTCTGGAATTAATCCAACTGAAGTTGTACTTTTCTTTCATTCGAATTATCCATGGATACAGGTCGTTAATTTATAATTATAGTAATGTAGTTCGCAAGGAATCTCATATTTACGTTATCGCGGTACTATGTCACCGTATCATAATATCGTATCTTAAACGCGGCTACCATCGAAACATATTCTACATACTGAGTTAAAATTTGGTTACAGGTTCGATAAAACTCTTCGATTATTTCTGAGAACGCTGGAAATAATATTCATTCGATTCAACGAGGATAAATCAAAAGGAGAGGGGATGTCAATTTTTAATGGTGAGTTATTTATTTGTAAATAAACAATAATATGATTCGCGAATGAAGAATTAAAATGAAACACGTTATATATATATATATTAAAAACGCATAGCAAACCAATTAAGCATTAATGCTCGTTCCTGCGCTTTTTGTCATTATTCAGCGTGGAAACATTCATTTTGACTTGCTTGCCAGCAAGTGCAATTAACCTACAGCTTTGTATAAAATAACCCATCTAAAGATTAACGTGCGATTTAATTTATTTGCTTCTTTTTGAGGGAAAATTAAAAAGAAAGCTAGAACGTAGCGTTTCATTTATTCGCGAAACAGGTGTGATTGATTTATAAAGCAAATCTATATATCCGTATAGCGATTCGGGCAATGTAACAGGTGTGAGAAGAGGATACGGTATAGGATATATTCATTACGTGTATATCCTCTTGTGTAAAATAGGCTAATTTGCCAAACGACTCTGTTCAGTCACTCACTTCATTAGAAAAAATTGAGCATAATGTTTTAAAAGAATTGATTCGAAACATTCTAAAAAATATTTACTTTCTAAGGATCCTTTGTTCAAGGATCACCAATTACATCGGTTACGACACGTATCTACCGATTACTACTTAATAGATCGAACAACACTGCCATCGTTTCAACGTTTTCAAGCTGCTAGTTATAGTTTTACGAAGCTCATTTTAGTCTTTAGACACGAAACACGGTCTTATAGAATTATGACAAAGGAATCTAGGATAAGCAGTGATTCGTTTAAAATGACGTTTATCTATGCGGAAAAGATTGCATTTTGTTGTTCAATTTGCATGCAAATAGTCGAGTATTGAAATTAGCAAGTAGAATCAGTGACAGATACAGACCTTATCGAGAAAAAAGTTCTACCTCAGTGGCAGAACATATTAGGCATTGTATCGTAAACACTACACCTATTTTTGTATCCTCTGCTTTAGGTGTCCCACTAATGTGCACTGAACACGTTTCAGGAGAATCGCGTATTCGTCCCGTTACGACTGATTCGAGGCTTTATCGCGACATTACCGAAGAAATCGGGAAACACGCGGAACGTTTGCTGGTACTCGCATAACTGACCGAGTCGAGGGGAGAAATTCTCTCTATCCTGATGGCCCGGGCTCCTGGCTGACTTGCGCTCCGCGTACCTAAGCGCAACATGTGGTAAACCGTTGAAGGTATACACCCATACACTTATTCTACTCTGTACATGCAAGCAGGTTTGTACGTGTACTCTGATAAGTACACTAATGCGAAACTGTGTAACCTGCACACGCACGCGCGTTGATCGTTTCCAAACGCGTGTGTACCGCGAGTCATAAAACAGGGTCAAGATTTCAACCGAGGATCAAACATGTTGGTTGCACAGTCTTTGATGATTATCTCAGGCAGCATGATTGATGGCTCGTGTCCTGTTCGAGAAAACAATCGAACGATCGTTGATGTAAATACGAGCTTTTTGATCGCGTTCGAAACCGCAAATACATCTTACTTAGTGGTATGATTTATCGGCATCGATACATTGAATAAGAAATTAGGAAGCCTCCCGCGTTCTTCGAGCTATTTCCGGATCGTACTTTCTTATCGGTTACAATCTTATGTTAAGTATTTTCATAGAAGTCCTTTCTTTGGTGGAAACGAAAGTGAGACGTAGAAACTCGAAGATCGTAGCGGTTAAACAATAGAAACACGGCCTGGAATTTTTCTTCATGATACGTTGAAAGATTAAAGGATTTCGTTGAGGTAAAATTAGATTAATTCCTGAATGTAACTTATGGAATGAAATTGCGGAAATCTGATATTTTATACCTAACTTCGACGCGAAACGCAATGCGTAAAAACATTTGACCTCTTCATACGAGAAGAAACTAATTAAACTGTTATTCTGTTTTGTAAAGCAGACAGGATAAAAAAATAGTGTCATCGTGTAGTATTAGTTTCTTGAACAGAAGTAAACTTTTGTAAAAGGTTATTATAGGAATTAACCCAATACCGTTTTATGGAAAAGACGATACGGAATCCAAGACGAATTATTTAAAAGAAAAAGATACTCGAAAGATTCCCAACGGCTTTGAAAACGTCCCGTTTATTTCAGCGAACTTTTCTTCTCGTTATGCGAACGTGCTTTGCTTAGAATTATCTTAAATAACTTAGAATATCTCGTGTCTTTGTCTAGGATTTGCAACGAAGCGAGATTTTTATTTTGTTAGCTTTCGTTCTAAAAAGACGCAACAAATCAACGCGTGGATAGCATTAAATATCATATACATAATATCCTAAACGTTATGAAAATGGTAATATCGAAGCATGTATGATACCCGCCTCTAGTGAGTAGGATATTCTATACTCACATATGCATATTGCTCCTATAAAGGAATTCATTGTTCCTTCAAAGCCCATGTTAGTAGACTATATATGAATTTGCTTCTTATCGCGGTATCGTGAATTTTCCAACGATTTTCCGTCTACAGAGAAATTTAAATTTACTTCGATAGTTTTGGTTAAATTTACTTAGATTTTGTCGTTTATCGGCTAATCGCAACACGATGTACAATTCTGAGTGCATAAATAGGAACAGAACTATCTATTCGCAATTATAGCGGACACCTAAAGAACACATAATTCTCAGGCTGAAACGTATAAAAGAAAATAAATAATTTCACTTAAATTATCAGAAGAACGTGTACTTATTATTGTACCTATTTATGCCACCACTATACTATATACTGCCACTTTATTATATATCCGTGTTTATTTAGATCAAAGTTATTTCTTTTCCAATCAACCTGTTTCCACGGAATATATGCGAGTAGAAAGTACCGTAATAAATGAAACGCGATCATAGATAGGGAACTCTGAAAATTACCATCGTTGTGATTTCATGCACCGTTTCATCGACTTTTCCCTCAACTCGATATATGTATTTGTGGTGATTGTACGTATGAGTATATATTGAATGAAACGTTAACTTAGGTCAGTTTCGTAGTATTGTATAATATGACCGCACCGAAGAGGGTCGATGACTGTATTTGCGTGTTAGACCATCGTGAACGGAGCATACAATCTGTAGGCGTCTCTGATATAGATCGTTGTGAAAAAAAATCCCCTTCGACTGTTTAATTCTATAGTCTGTGGATTTAGCGAAACATGGACAGTAGAACCGGTATGTGACATAGCAGACGCGACAGGAGTCAGAAGATTCAGACCAATGAAGAATCAATGGTGTCTTATTAGAGTATCGTCTTCGTATCATTTTCATTTTTATATTAATTTCCGTTATTTGTACGTATACATCTTTTATAATAAAATTTTCCCGTTCGTTTGTCATCTTTGCAAATTAAATATTCTTCGCTCGAACGAAAAAGAGTTTCTTCAAACGTGATGTACGTAAAAGGCAAATCCGACATGTCGGCCTATTTTCAGGCACGAATTCAGCAGCGACGTCAATGCTCTTGCGAGAGTAGCGCTTGGAGGTAACATATCAGCTTGCAATCAGTTGGTAATCCCCCATTTCATAGAAAAAATTTCAATACGTCAATTCCTTCGATATTTTCGCGAAAATCTATTTTGATCTCTTCTCGAATTTTTTTCTTAGCTTTCTTCTTAAGTGGATTTCACCTACTTTATAGAACCCCACTTCGTCTGCCACAATGATGTTCGATATATTTTCTATAATAATCCAAGTAGGGTTCCCTTAGCCGGGTCTCTATAAAGTGCGCGAGACTAAAATCTTTCACGAAGTGGAAAATATATTTATTTTTCTATCGTATACATGCTACAACGGATACGAACGTGGAATTTCAAACGCGAATTTACAATTGTTCATCATGTCGAGAAAAATATCAACTCATGATACAAACGAATGAATGTTTTCTGCTTATATAAGATGGAAACGTAATATCGAATAATATGCAGCAAAAAACGCGATATTGATAGGCTGAAGAAAAATTAATCTATAAAAAAATGCCTGTGTTGCACGAAAATTGTCAGTGTCAGTGGGTTATCCGGACAGCACGGCGTATAGACGGCGCGTGGTCACGAAGCAGGGTCCATATAATCGATACTCTACTACTTCGAATACCTGACTCCGTAGGGAGGGATGGAGAAAAGGAGACGGATTGAGATAAAAAAGAGGCAAGAAGGTTCTAAGGATACTTACCATTCTTTTCCCTCCTGGTTTACTGAAGGATCTTCTTTGCTTCCCCAAGGAATGTTCGAAACAACAAAAAGTCGTACGAACAATTTCACCATGAACGATGGTAAAATTAACGAGTCCATTTTCCGTCCTCTTACCTCCCGTTCTACTCAACCCTTACTTTTCTTTTACCTTTGAACGAGAAACTGACATATTCTTGGACCGTAGTTTTCTCGCAGCGAGAAAAGACTTGTGCGAAGAATTGTGCTCAGAATAAATGTATATTATATAAATGTATATGCTATAATAAAAGTACATGCTCAAAACGTTTATTTTAGTTTAAGCACGGAATGTATGGCAGCTTTCTGGATGCGCTTTTGGGTCGCAGGGAAGTTATTCCGAGGTTAGCCGACCTCTTGAAAGCTCAAAGGAGTTATTACATCTTTGTACAAACAACGCTATCGTTGCAGACAGAAATTTCCTATTGCTTAAACGTCTGAGACATTAGAAATTTTTAATAAGTCTTTGAAGCCGATAGCTCCGGTACTATTATATTGAATTCGATTGTGATTCTACCACCCACGCTGAGGTATTATGTTATAAATATCTATCAATAAGTTCTTTGGTTCCACGTGATCCTGGTGTGCGAATATCTCTACCGGTGAACGAGGTTGCTAAAATCTCCGCCGTGGCAAATAACTCGCTGACGTTTAACATCTGTAATTCTCTTTTAGATACCGGTCGGCCTGGTCTGTGTTTTCCAGTGGTGCCAGGTGCGATGGCCGGACGGTATAACGACGTAACGGCTGCCGCATTGCCGATGTCGTGTCTACAGTAACTACGGTACATGGGGTACGTATACCCTCGTGTACACCAACCTCTGACTCTCTCTAGAGGTGGACGACTTATCGACCTGGTGCTAGTCAGGCCTACCACCTTTATCTCGTCAGCAGGTTCAATCACGAAATTTATTACACGATTTGATCGCGTGAGTTTTATCAAACTTAAATCAATTTGAGATCGAGCTGACCGAGCAAACGCGAAACAGAACGATCCTCTGCGATAATGGTTAATTTTTATTTCATTCGTTGCTGATCGTACCCAAAATATTTTCGTAACCGAATCCTTTTAATTATATTATAACGTATGCTATCGATGCTAAGATGAAACGGAGAGAAGATAAAAAATCTTGAAAATGTCGACAGATTTGCGATATGTGTTCTACTCTTTAGCTCACATTCCCAAGAGAGGGTAGTACCTTCGTAGTGTTTGACGAGAGGCCCTTGTCCTTCTAGGTCGTCTCTTAGAGTGTTTGCGAATTAGGCCGCGACCCCGTCTCCGTCGTCGCGAACCACGATGGTTCTGTGGTAGTGGTTGCAGAGGGGGTTGTGCCGCGAAATTAGAACGTTGCATTCGTGAGGGTCGTCGCTGTCTCGCTCCCGTAGCGGGGCATCAATAGGAATAATACGAGGAACTATGCGATGCAGCTCGCACATAGGTAGACGCGAGTGTAACGACCTTACACCCCCGCAGGTAGCGGGATCGATGGGCTTCAACTACGTGCAACCTCACATCCGCAGCTCCTACCGCGGGCCAACTTCCTCCACCGTGTTGGCTGTCCCACTTTTCTGTCGCATTTTACTACTACGATGTAACGTTGTTTCGCACCTTACGGCCACTGCTTGTCGATGATAAGGGAACTTGTACTGTTTCGAATAGAAACGGTTCTGCCGCGACAGACAATGCCTAGCAACGAGGCAAGGATTCTCAAACACAGAAAATCATCGGATGTTTCATTAAAATTTGAAAATACACTGTTGGAAATAACTTGGTATATAAATAGGGTGAATAAAATCAACTAGTTATTTGTTTAAAATATATTGTAAACGTTTCTCATAACGATAGTACGGTCTGAGAATTTTGGAATCAAATTTCATAGAAACGATGAATTAAAGTCGATCGTATCGTGAAGTTTTATTCCCATTTCTCTGTTGAGTAGAATGTGCTAGTATTGTGTTACGTGCATGCTGATATGGCAAACGCTTCACTAAGAAAGCAAGTGCGTTATTTACTCCAACAATGGAGCTACATGTTGTAATCGTGACGTAGATTATATCGTGATTGTTGCAAAGGTGTACTCGTTACGCACGTTCCATTTTATAAAATAGATTTCCCCGCAAAAAATTTTAAAAAACGTGATCCTTTTACTTCTTCTATACGAAATGGTTAAAATTCAAAATAGATCGCGCGAGAAACATTCAAAAGATTCTTATTTTCACATTATATTTTATAAATATAGAAGATAAAATATTATGTAGAGTAAGGTCGATATTTTTGAACTATCAAACGAAAAAATTCTATCTAGGATTGTTTCTTTGAGAACCTTCTACGTTAGTACGAATATACAATTTCACCGAGACATTATCACATAATTCTAAGTAGATTCCATATTTTTGTCTAATTCCTCGAAGACGGTAGATAAACCATCTTAGTTCGCTTTAAAATCTTTCAAAGTTTTCAAATTCGCTTTAAAAAGATTATCACATATACATTACAAAACGCCTCCGTTGGTGAACAAATAAAATCTACATATCAAGGTCGAATATCAAATCGTTCTTGAATTGTGCTTTAACCTCGTCCTTGGCAGTGTCATCCGAGTTGCTCGAACGAATTTCATTCATTTCTTCTTTGATACTCGTTACAGTCTCAGAGACTTCTGTATGTTTTTGATTTCCTTTGTACTTATCACGTTCCTCCGTTTCGGAATTTTCGCTTTCGCTCATTCTACGTTCATAAGCACGCCTTTTATTTCGTAATTTACGTTGGTTCTTTTTACGCTGACCAAGAATACTGGAGTTCGATCTAAAAAAATTAAACAAGTTGATCGATGTACATGATTATTAAAAAAGAAAGTATCGATACAATCGCTATTGTGATAGTACCTGAATAGTTGCCGCGATACTACGTCGTTGAATCGTACTGTCTTTTTTAAGCTGGAACAATCTAATTCAGAATTTAAATCCGGTATCGAATCGTAATGGCAATCTACAGACGATGCAGCCGTTCCAATTTCATCGGCACTCGATTCGGATACTGAACGCGAAAGATTATGATTGCGTTGCGATCTTAATATACTTTTTGGGAATGTACCTGTTATATTATTACTTATCAACTCATCTCCGCTGCTCTCTGAAACAGATCTAGTCTTTGTTACAGTATGACAAAGATTTGGTCGTTCTTCCATCGGTGTTGTACTGTGTCGTTCAACTTCATCGTCCGTATCTAAATGGTTCGGGCTAATATTTATAACGACACTATCACCTTCTGTTTGCACGTCGATTCTTTGATCCGCCTCGAAGTCATCGGCCTTACTCTGTAAAGCACGAGTCGATGAGTACAAGATAATCTTTCGCTTTAACTTTTATAGATATTTAAAATACTTACCGTTAATTCTTCTAGTTGATTCTTGAGAGACGCAACAGTAGGAAAATGTTTCTGTTCCATGAACTCTTCGTCTATACCAACGTAGTACTGTCCTAAATTTTCCACATCTTTTAACGTAATAGTAAATACAACATTGTTATCCCACGGTTCGACTGTGACCGAATCGGGATTTACAGAATTCTCGGTTATTTTTAAACATAACGAATAGTGCTGTGGAAAAAATCCTGTACCTACAGATGTTAGTAAAGTGTGTATCCCTAAATTATTTTGTAAAATTCTATAGCGAATAGAATCTGGATTGACATTTTTTACATTTACAGTAATCGTTAATTGATTCTTATATATATTACAAATAAATGTTGGCAGTGAATACTTAATGCTAGGATCTAAAAATGTGTTTATATCTTTTTTGCTAGTCCGTAGTTTCGTATCACTAGAATCTTCTACATTTTGGCTCTCATATTCCGTTTTTGTAGTTGCAAGCACTGTTTCACATTCTTCAACTAATTTAGGTGTAGAGTTACTTTTATGACTCTGACTAGGAGAATCTTCCGTGGAGTCTTCTAGTAGTAGCGGCACAGTAGTATCAAAATTACAAGGATCACTATTTACTCCACTGTCCTCTTTGATATTAGATACCGATACCACTGGTTGTATAACTGGTAGTGTAACAACAAGCTTCTTGTGTTTTGCATCAAACTTAGCATTACCCCCATCTGCATCCACACGATAAGGTAGAGGAAGCTCCAATAAATATTTTGCAGGTTTTATGCTCTTTATGCTGAGATAACGTTCTTGTACATCTAGAGAAGCATCAGTGGCAGTTTTTAGTAGGGGTAGATCTATAGTGATGATTAATCTCTTAGGTACCGTAGCATTCATTTTTGCATTTCTGTTAGTGCTAAAATCTTCCAGCTCTACGTCAGATTGGTGTTTTACAGAAAATTTTGGTGTAGTAAATTTGTTATCTGTATCTGTACTTTTATTTGCTTTTTTGTTATAATATTTGGTAGAAGATGACCGCTTTGGCGCTTTCTCCATACGCTTGGGTCGTGGTTGTCTGCTCTTGTCGTAACTGGCCATTAGTTTTTGATAGATTTCTGGTTCTATATCCAACTCCTCTTCAGGTTGACTCTTGGATGGTTTTCTGATCACAGTTGGATGGCATATTCCTTTGTATCTTATCTGTGGAAACTTTATATTTTTCCTATCCAATTTGACCTAACACGTTCAATAAAAATCAAATGATAAAGACAAACAGATAAGTAACTTTGTACAATGATCCAAGAAAATAGTGGTACTTACATTAAAATTATTTTCGATACCGTCTATAGCCGTGCTGTTTACGATTTTGCGAAGTTCTGCGTGTTTCGTCGATAGGAAAATGGTATCAGGATGAAATATCACATCGAAGACTTTGCAACGTACATTTTTTTTGTCAAGGTCATCACGAGGTGGTGTTAACAAGTAGGGAATAGACCATTGTTGTCCATGATGACCTTGTTCGAAGGAAGGTTGACTGCTTGGCGGATCTGTAAGTTCGCTCGTGCAAATATTTAGGAAACATTTTTTGTCTCCGTCTACGCTGGTTTTTATGACGTAACTAGGCTGTGGAGTAACGAATGTAACGTCGACGCCCCGTTTCTTCTCTAACAACGTAATTTCTTTTTGATAGACCTCCATATTTTTCGGATCAGTCACCTCTTCCACGTATTCGATCAACATCTTGCGGAACTCCTCCTTTTTCAGGCACTCGGTCAAATTTTTCAGCTCTTCTTTGGTCACGTCTAAATCTTCCCAATTTTTCTTATGCATATCGTAAGCGTCCATCTTTCAGTCCAATAGTGTTTACAAATAAAGTCGCAGTAGAATGATCGCGAATCGCTGTACCACGTGGACGGTTGCGCCACTACGCCGGCCGGTTGAATAGCGGTCAAACACGGAACTTCCAAACGTCTAATGGCGTTCGCGCCACTTTTTTCTAGTATTCTCTATTTTAGCGCTATATATCTCTGTTCTTTTTATATTTACTGTTAAAACAAAACCTTTTCTCCGACCTCTGACAAGACACTTTACCTTTTTTCACTGGGAGAGACAGTATCACGTAGGAATATCGCGTGAATCTGCTTAATTTCAACGTTTCCAATTGTCAGTCGAACATCCTCTTTTGCTGTTTAAGCAAATGCCGGCGTATCGAACAAACATTAACTGCGTTACGAAGGTCGATAGAAGCATTGAATAGCAAAGAAGTAGAATCATCATTTAGAATGAAAGAGTTGCGCTGCCTTTCACCGTTTTTGCTATCTCACTTTATGAATATGTATGTCGATGGATGCACTATGAAATTTGTAACAGAAACGAAGGATGCAACCTAGTTGAACAGGAATAGATCTATATTCTAAATGTCGTATGGAAATGATTTGTTATTTCGCACTTCCCGAGAATTTAAATGTACAAAAGTTTAATGCATATGAGAACGAAAAATGTATAATACACCCAATGTAAAGTACTTTCTATAATATTTAGCGGATGTAAACGAATATTTATTTAGCTCGCAGCTCCTTCGTTATGTTCATAAGGATATCAAAATGCATAAACACCTGTATTCTGATCTATTGTGTTGACATCTCGAGTAGGTTAAACCTCTCGGATGTTTAGTTGGAAACCGCGGTTCATGCATGCAATGAACGCGATAAATGCATCAGGAAAAGCTAAGTTTCGCTTTTCGTGAGCTCCACTATTGGTGGGAGTTTAGGTGAAGATGTGGGGATCAAGCAGTACGAAGTCTCTGACCCACTGACATTCTCTTTAGTTACTTGGTAGAAACAAACGCTGATAATCCGTGACTCAGACTTTCGATGTTCGTGATCAGGATTATTAGCAAAATAGTATCCGAAGAAGAAAGATAGCCGTCATCGAAGGATCAGAACCAGTCGAGTCTCGTTTTGAGATGCGGCGAAATCGTGGCTTGCTAACTAGTGTCGCTGTTTGCTTGACGGTTTTCTTCATTGTTTTAAATTCGAAATCAACAGTGGAAACTGTAAACGATACAGGAAGTAGCATAGAAAAGCCTTACGCTGGAGAACAGGAAGTCCATAAAGGTCAGGTAAATTGTATCCAATTAAACGATTCAGATGAAGGCTACTAGCTATTTCGATGTATGTATACGGTGAAATGTTTCATTTTCTATGAAATATTTTCGACTTTTGATACAATTTGATATGGTACTGTTTGAGAATTGTTTTCTTTTCCAATAGGATACTGGTTGCGTTTAGATTGTAGTGCAGTGAAAGTGCGTCTGTGAACGATGTAATTATTGGAAAGCGATCTTTCCCTTTTACGATTTACAAACGAGTTTATTGCGTATGATAGAGAATTGGAGAATTTCCTGATTACGTATAATACTTTACACATTTTGTTGATTTTATTAATAGACTAGAGATTTTTATACGTTCACGGGAAAAGATGGAAAAATGCATAAAAATTAAGTAAAACAAATCATTGTCTAGCTTCTATTTTTTTAACCGTTTTCATGTAAACTTGAATTTGCATTTATAAATCCATCGCAACCTGTCAGTTTATTTATTAATTTAAACTATTAGCTTGTTGCAGCCGTTATGATACAACGATTATTAATATGATTTACTGTGCAGACGTATCGATACGTTACACCTTCTCTTGCTGAATTGGGTGCCCGTGGAAGTTTGCCTAAAATGAACCAGCATGTTTTAATGCTGACGCGTGTACCTGATGCTGGAGCTGAATTGTTAGTCTTGATGCTACAACGTCTGCAGGGTTACAATGCGTTTAAACATATACGATTACCACCTGGTGATCATGGGCTTCTATCAACTTTGCAAGAGGTATAATCTCGTACACGACGTTCATAAGATAGTTTTTGAATTACTGTTCTCGATATTAATGCTCGTCCAATAACACGAAATAATGGTAGTACTATTTCAAATGGCAACTGCATGGATCGAATGCCGAACAATAACGTAAGAAATATGAATCAGCTGCTGATTCATTGGCCGCATAAATCTTGGGAAAATTTAATCATAGTACCATGTAGTGGTTGTTGCACTTTACGCTCATGTCAGAGTCGGTTTTCAGTGTTGCAATCGAAGTTGTGCCACTTTCATCTTTCCAATTAAAGTAGCCGTGTCGGAAATACCTATTTGGAGCAAGTCTAGCTAAAGCCAGATAGAGGTGGCGCGACTGCGCGAAATACGATAGGAAAGTTGATAAATGTTAAAAAATTCGATGTATTTTCAGTATGGTAAATAATCATCGTGACATTTTTAGTTTGCAGTTTTAGACGATACAGGAGAATCCGGTTGTTCAGCGTTTCTCAGTTTATAAATAACTTTGGCTAACTATTTTGTAGGAACTGTTAGTAGAAGAAATTACTAATATCATTAGACAGGAAGCGATTCCTTTGAGTTTCGACGGAGATGTTAGATTTCTGAACTTCTCCAAGTTCGGAAGAGAGTCTCCGACGTTTATTTCCCTAGTGAGAAATCCTATGTGTGCGCACAATTTGCGGAGGTAAAAATCAAATTTCTTTTCGGTAGAATTTTTCGTTTTATTTGTATTTTGTTAATTGTTACTGGTATATTATGAATGTAATAACTATTAATTATACTTAAAGATGCATTTGTTACTTTTCAGATATCGTGAAAGGCGAAATGACATGCTTCATAGAGCCATACCTACGTTCTGTGGTCAAGATCCTCGATGCGCGTGAGTATTTAATATATTACATCTTTGTAGCATATGGTAACTTTTTTATTTCCCTGTATCGCGTATCAATTGTAGAAAGATAAATAACAAATGGGCGTTAGAACGAGCAAAGGCAAATATCGTTGAACGGTACCCCGTTGTCGGTATATTAAATTACATGGAACAATCGATAGATGTACTGGAATATAAATTTCCATATTTCTTTCGAGGTGCTAAACGTAGTTACAGAAAGATTCGTAAGTAATTATAATTAAGTATAATTAGGCGGTAAGATTTCAGATTCAATCTAGTTTCAATTCATTTCATTTAGAGCCGAGAAAAAGACACTTTTCTGATCCAACACTTACGCTAAGAGCACGAGAAAGAGATATTTTATTTAAGCTTCTTGAGGATGAGATAGAATTTTATCAATGGTTAAAATATCGACTTTTGAACGAAACATTGATCGACATTGATTAAAGCCATGAAATTTACACGATGATAAGTGTCTAGTTTCAAAATATGCCAAAGACATTAAATATTCCAATAATAATGATTTTATACAGAAATAAATTTGATTAAAAATTTTTCTAGGAAGAAAGGTATGATCACGGATTCTTTCCCTTTTGTATTTTTACTATAGTATAAACGAGAGACAGATAGACGTATTGTACCGTTCTAAATTGTGCAGAGCGCAACAAAATATCTGATTTTTTTCAGGATTTTAGTTCCTGTAAAATTAGAGTACTGTACAGGAACAATATGCATCTCATTTGCTTAGAGTCGACTCCACTTGCTTACTGAGAATTTCTAGAAAATATAGGATATACAGAAGAAACTACTTTTCAATCTTCATAGTTTATAATTTATTCATTTTTACATTTTTATTATAAATTTATCGTAACGATAGCAATAATTTATACGTTTTCCATGTCAGCGTTACACTTATGTTTCTATAATAACTGTTTTCAACGTGTAAACTACGTTAAAGTACCCTCGTTGTCTTTCGATGCATTGGTAGAAATTTCCTCTCTGATAATACTCATAGGGTAGATAACAATCGAACTTTTTATTGAGCAGTGATCATCGATTGGGAATAATCACAGCACGTACAAAAATTGTGTCATGCAAAGTTCCAAATACGTAATTTCTGTCATTGTAATATACAATAATCTATAGTAATTTGTTTAAACTTGATATTAATTACACTTATTAGCATATAATTAAAAGTATAAGAATCTAAGCCTTTTATCCCCTTTAAGCATAATATAAAGAGGATATTTCGTTGATACTCGATTCACACGACGCAAAATCCGATAAAATACCTATATTATAGCTAGATTAGATAGTTATTTTTATAATCGTAATATTTTAAATGTACAAAGCAAGCTTCAAACACGGTTTTACTATTCTCGAGGGAGAAGGTATTAGATAATTATCTTTTAAAGAAATATATTTAGAATAAATATGGAAATATACAAAGAAACATTAGAAAACGTACAATGATCGTTTTGTGGTTTACTGATTATTCCGAGTGGTAGAAAGCAGCGTATTATATAATCAAGCTCTTGTCATTTATTTACATTTATTGTTGTTTAGAAATGCAAGTTACCGTCATTAAGATGCTGTATAAAATAAAAGAAAAGGTATATGTACTATCTATACGTAATTACCACCATTGATACAATAGAATTGACAAATTACCTTGATCGTATAAGCATAGGATATTTTATCTTTATAGCGTAATAGAACATATAAAAATATCTATTTGAGTCAAATTCGAAATCTTGCTATAAAAACGTTACTATTGATACCAACTATGATATTATACGATCTTAAATTGAACGAAAAGTGAAATTAAGGAGTATCAGAAAGCGATTTTGATCGTTTTATGCGCAAATCGCGCGTGCAACAAAACATGGCGATCATGTTGATGTAGAGATGAACGAGCAACAACATGAGTAAAACGTGCCATCACTTTTTCTTTGCATCCTTTAATCCAGCACCAGCGTTAAACTTGAAGAAAACGATGTCTCCGTCCTCGACGACGTAGTTTCGTCCTTGTTGCCTATATTTTCCGGCTGCCTACAGTAAACAGAAAAAAAGAAATGATTAATATAGCCATATTTACATATACGTATAATAGAACAACTGGAAAATAAAAGTAATAAAAAGCATTCGATTGGTGTTAAATATCACATAGTACGATACTCACCTTTACCGCTGCTTCCGATCCTTCGTTTTTAAAATCGTCGAATTTCATGACTTCAGCCATGATGAATCCCTTCTCGAAATCTGTGTGAATCTTCCCAGCAGCTTGAGGTGCTTTTGTACCTTTCTGAAGTAACGAAAGATTCACGGATAAGATCATGAAAGAACATTGAAAAAGATCACTTTGATTTACCTGGATCGTCCATGCTTTCACTTCATCGTGTCCCGCTGTAAAGAAGTACTGCAATTGCAACGCTTTGTATCCTTGAACGATAATCTTGTCAAGCGCGCTAAAAACGATTCGTAAGGTGAAACAGCAAATTTTCAACTCGTATTAGAAAAAAGAAGGCGAGGGGGGGCAGAAAAAAATGAATTCTTGGTTCAAAGAAGGGGTGGCCAAAAAACAGGACTGTGGAATATGATTGTCTCGAACCGAATATCGTCTAATGACAGGGTACAAGAAGGGAAGCCATCCTGTTCCGTGAGCCCGACGAACTTCGAGACTTCAGAGAATACACATAAAGCTGAACGACTTAATACCGCAATTTTATCACTCTAACTCTGTCCGAGATCTACTTCGGCGCCTTGGTTATCTGCGGTCTCGAAATAAAATCGCGGTATCTAGAAATCTTTCGTTTGTCCCCTGTGATTACCAAGAGAACCTACCTTATGCGATCATTTCGAGGGATCGACAAAATTTGCCGAAGAATTTAGATTTCTAACCATCAATGCCAGATTATAGGTATCATTGGTAACGATTTTATATTTTCCACGCTAGCTATAATTATGCAATCGCCTTCGGTCCAAAATAATTGCATCATAAATTTATATAACGAATAAATTTTTCTTTATCCAACGCATTATAGTTCTGTACGTCGATTACTTTTATCGATATAACATATAGTATGTTACAGTATAACAATGTTGAAAATGTACGCGAACTTGATCGAGTTTACCGTGTATAACACGGGTTGAGTTTGTTCGCGAATGACCCACTAGCCAACTGAACCGGTTGATCCTCATTCCACTCGTCTCCCTGGTTATACCGGTGTGCCCGGGAGGATAGGAGGGGTTTTTATGCAATTTTGCAAGAATTTGAATAGCCGTTCGTAAAAATATAATGCGCCACAGTAAAGATGCCGCAGTTTTTATTGGTCACCCTACATGAAAGTAGGGCTAGTCTAGACGCTTAAACCGAGCCCTCCATTGTTATTACCATTAGTAGATAACCTGGTGCATAGCTAAATATGGGAACCTGACTTTCTTAGGTTTTAAAGCAGGGGAGGATTAGGCTTTACGAATTTTACGATTTTTACGTTCGTCCTTCTCCCTTCCCTTCACTCTCTCTGCCTCTCCTTTTTTCTTTTCTTTTAAATTCACGCAACACACTGCTTATTTTGGCGCTCGTTTCATTTGCAAGTATAAAGATACTTTTGCGTTAATTTAAAAGATACAGATAGAGCTATGTAACGAATTATAGACACTGTTACTCACCTAGTAACTTTGTTTTCTTCTTGATATTTCGCACGCTCTGCGTCATCCATATCGAAAAGTTTATTTTCGAAAGTTCCACTAAATGGGATTAAAATAGCTCCTGGATCGTTCTTATCAACCCATTCTTTGATTTTGATTAACCTGAAATTTACATGTGAGTGTTAAGGCATAAGAAAAATTGGTATGTTAATTAATATATTAACGATCGACTGTCGTTTCTTGAAAGCATCAAATAATGATAATATACATATAAATCCCAGACAATAAACGATATATACATACCATTTATTCTTCTTACGTATGTAATCCTTTTCAGACAGATTAACTAAATAAATGACTGGCTTCGACGTGAGGAATAAATATTTATTGAGAACCTCGATCTAAAAACACGAACGACCAGAATAACATTGAAACAGCATTAAAATTTTTCATTTGCAAAGCGATACGATTAACTTACGTCAGTAGCACTCCAGTCGGCAAACCTGATATGCCTCTTTTCATCCACCATTATACCTTTCACTTTCAATAAGGTATCCTGCACAGAAAAGCGCTCGATTATATCTGTAAGCGTTAGCTTTCTCCAACAGATTGTATTTTTTACCACTACCGTGCGAAAATACTGGATTCGAAAAAGATCAGTGTTCCGCTAACGATAATAGTCAGCCAGACGAGTAAGTTCGTAAGTAAGTACGCTACCAAGTGGAATAATCCCGAGATCGAACTGTGATTAGAGGATTGTACACTAACGAAACGCCTCTCTATTACTTTGACCGAGAGAGAAGACGAGGAGGTAGCTTGGAACTCTCGAAAAGTTTTAGCAAATTGCAAAGTCTAGAACGAGGGGAGAGATCGGAAATTGCCGTGGGTCAATCCACGGAAAGAGGGTAATTCGATTGATTCGTTCTAGGAAGTAGTGTACCGACCGCGCTCTCTTAATTTCCTCGGTAATTTCGTTCAGGCTCTACGATATGCCTACATTTACAATGATTTCCTTCGTTTCTCAATCCGAACGTCAAAAGAGAACGAGTTTCTTTAAACGTCCTAATGTATTTCTTTCGATGTGCAGGGTTAACGACGTTAAAACGCATCAAAGCTTCAAACATAAATTACTACTTACGTATTCAGGCTTTAGTTTCTTGTCGTTTCCTCGGACAACGAGCTTCTCCAACTTCTCCAGATGACCATTTAAAAACTCGATATCTTTCAACCGTAATTCCTCGCTAATTATCTCGAGATCTCTCACGGGATTCACGTCTCCTTCCACGTGAGTAACGTCGTCGTCGTCGAACGCTCCTACGTCACAGATCGTCGAAAATACGATATTAATCCGCTTAGTTTCGGAAATTTATTTTCTAGAATCGATGCAGTTCTACGAAAACTGTTAACGAAAGCTATAATGGTATAGTACTCTTACGTCTATAAGCTACTCGTGCGTGTTGCAAGATAAACTCGTGTCCATGATTGCATGTGCAATGCACGGAAGGAGCAAACACGATGATAAACTAATCTCTCGATCTCATCGGCAACGATACCTTCCCTTTAACGTAATCGATTTTATCAGTTATTGTTCATCTGGGACAGCAACGTCGTCGCTTGCTCCTATGTAAAGAGCTTCGTATCGAATCGAATGTTTATGCTGGACTTACGGCAAAGATGAAAAATCCCATCGCAAGCGTTGATGTGCGATAAGAAATTGTTTCCCAGGCCTTGTCCCTCCGCGGCACCTTTGACCAAGCCAGCAATGTCCACGACATTTAAGAAAGCTGGAACTTTGCTGAAACCGCAAATAAGGACGCGTCTCATCGCGATTCTCGATTCGTTCAAGAAGCAAAAGTCGCGAACTTTGTTGCTCTTAAGAGATCGAACTTTGGAGGGTGGTTTCAGCCTTCGAACCTGAGTCACCGCGGCTAAAAGATATACATATATATAAATCTACTATTTTCGGCTGTTCCTCGTTCCTACAAAGTTTTATCCAAATCGGAGCTGGGAACATTCGCGACTCTTTCTTGTAAGTACGAATAGAATACGACTGATGATGTATTTACACTGTAACATGTACGCGCCTAGAATTTAAACGAGGGTGTCGCAGTGACAACGAGCTGTATTTAAATGCTAATGCAAGTAGCATCATTAAACAATTAGCCTTTGAAGAGAGGCGTTAGTAAAATGAGCAAGAAGGGGAGTGCCATGTTAGGTGGCTTTCATTAGGGATCGTTGAATCATCTGACACGTGACAGCCATTCGGACTTTGCAGTGTCGTTGGCCGTTGGCGACAATGTTTCGAAGTTGGGTGCCATGGGTGACCAGGATGCAAGACACGCTCTTTGATCTAACACGGTAGCCAGTTTTAATCTCTTCAAATTAGTTGAATTCCGAGGAAAGCACGTGTCGCAAAGCAAACTCGATTCGTCTTTCATTCGATAATTTTTCGTTACTTCGTTATAATACTTTGAAGTTCATCGATTCTATGCCGCTCCCTCCCTCTCTCTCTCTCTCTCTCTCTCTCTCTCTCTCTTTTGCGCTCTGCCATGGTTAAGTTTAACTGTTTACCAGCGACAACAGCGTCGAAGAATATTTTACCGTGAACCGAACATACGCTTTGCTTTCCAATCTTCCCGCTGCTCTGTACATTCAATCTCGTCGTGTGAACGAGCCAGCGTGATAACGCGAGGCACGGTAAACACGGCTTTCATCGACAAGTTGATGCATACCACAGCACGTATATCGGTTTCCATGTGTTTCGGTGGAACTTTCATCGCGTTTGATTAGTTTCGAGTGTCACGTGAAATTTTAATTAATCTTTTCTAGCCTCTCTTCGGAGGGCATACATTGATCTTTCTAACGCAAAATAATCCAGTCAATATCGCATATAAATCTAAGTTTTAGAAATATCTTACGAAATGTTATCTTAAATAATAGTATGCCACAAGCGAGTAAAAGAAAAACGTACGTGAAGTCGGCTGATATTCAACGTGAGTTATACGTCGCGTAGACGAATTTTGTCGAATCTGCATTGCAGATCACGTACCGCTTTCTCTCCTCCCTATCCCTGCCTTGTGAAAATAAAAGCAAAGGAGTATGGAAATGTCAATGGTTATTCCAACTCGTTTCCCATTGCGAGGGTGCATTTTCTGGTAGACTCGTCACGTTGTTCAATAATACAATAACGCGTATCAGATATTTGTCGTTACGATCGAACAATATTTTCACCGGTATGTAGTAGCAGGTTTGATACGTACCTAGCTGGCTTAAAATATTCGCACAGGTAATCGAATCTTGCGTCAGGAACGGGTACGCGACGTGCTGAAAGATAAAATCTAGTTAGACGACAAATACATTTTTCTTAACAAATAACACGCGTCATCGTACATTCACGCGGGGAATAAAAAAATAATAGGATATTGGAAAAAGAAATTCCAGTCAGACGGTAGATTATCTATACGTTGTTTATTGTCTATTTACAAAGTGTTTATTAGACTGAGATATAAAGTTTTATAATAATATTTGGGCACGATTAAAGTACAAAATATTTAAATTTATTCGTCCGATGATTCATCGTCGAGATTCGATAAAGTTTCTGATAGAAAATAATAGGACATATTATCTATTCACAATTTGTTTATTACTATTGTCGATTTTCTATCATCGGAATCGGCTAAAGTTTGTGTCGGTGATGTTCGACGAAACGTAATTGAAGTCGACTTAGGTACATATATACGAGATAACATAGACAATTGTCCAGTGCATCTGTAAGTAGGATTAACCTTATCTTTATATACAGGTGCATGTATGAAAGGGTTTATCCTTTTCTTCATCGTTCGGGTCGCTGCTTTGATAATCATTTCACGACTGTACATTCTTCTGCTAATTGTTTTGTACAACTCAGTTTCTTTTAAGCCGCAACATGTGTTACGAGCCTTTAAATATACACCGATGTAAACGGCGGCGGTAGCCGAAGGCGATAAACCTGGTAATTTCGGCCGATCTACGCTGATTTCGTTTACAGCTTTGATTATTAACTTGGAAACCGTTTGTTCCAAGAAACCAACATTTGGCAGAGATTTTACGTCGATCGTTGGCATCGTATATAAAAATTTCATTTGAACGTTCGCGTATTTATCGGGTTGTGCCAAAAATTTATCGCGACAATCTTCCGTACAGAACAGGTATAAATTGTCTTTGTACAAAACCGCTATAACTATCTTTCCAGGTACAAGTTTGCGACTTGGTAATCCGTCGAAGTACGTTACTAAGCAAAATCCTCTGACTTGCAAACGTCTAGCCCAACACGAATGTTCCAAGTCGATCGTTTCGGTTAAAATTCGCGGACGATCTGCCGGTGGATACGAATTGTTCGCTGGTGGAAGATATTTTTGCGGGTGTTGAATAAATTCATTGATATGTTGCGAGCAAATCCAGTAGAAGTGTTCCCTAAACTGAATCGTGCCTCGATGATCCGGAGGTCCCGAAGTCTTCATCGTGTCCTCGTAGTACAAGCAAAGAGGACAATAGGACTCGAACCGGCTTTGTCGTCTCCTAAATTCGTACGGCGAGACGCTCATATATTTCAAGCTGTGAATTGTATCGTAGTCACTTTCACGAAAGTACGATCTGATGATCGTGTATCTGGAACATACGCGTCGATCAGCTTGGCTCCACACATACCACATACATTTAGTCGCGTCTACTTCTATTACGTTCTGAGTGAAGCTTTTTAACCAAGTTCGAAAGTGTCCCTGATCGACTTCCCAAACGGCATAGCGATGAGATAAAAAGCTACTCGAGAAGGTAGGTGGTTTTATCGTTCGATCGTCGGATGCGCGAGACAAACGGTCGAGACAAAAAGTTAGATTCGCTTTCAGGTCGAGAGTGATCATTGGTTGAAGACCTAGAAACGTCAGTTGCTCGTATTCTTTGCGGTTTAAGGGAAATCCATCGAGCACGAAACCTTGAGAAATCACATTAGGATCGATGGAATACATTTCAACGGCACGGTTTACGCATTCCGTTGGAACCGTTCGACCTGCACGAAGAGAAGATTCCGTCAATTGCGCCCACTCTGTCCAAGGAAAATATTTGACGATGTAACGCAGAGCGGCTCCTCGCGTTATCACCTTTACGCCATATTTGTTGGCAAATCGTTGTGCAAGAGTCGTTTTCCCGCATTTCGGTGGGCCAATGATAGAGAGCCGAAATGGAATAATAGGTGCGCAAGAATCTCGTTCGAGATACTCGAACGGACTCTCTAAAAATGCGGTCTGCGCGTCTTTGCCGCCGAAGAAGTAAACGAATTGTCTGTGTATGACGGGATAAATCTCCTGCACAGATTCCAGTGGCAGAAACATTTGCAGAGGAACGTTATTTCGACGCAACTGCACAGGACACCAACGGCCAAAGGAACTTAAAAGATAATAGCCGCAATCAAGCAGAGTGTCGGCTGTTTCAAGATCGATGGTATAGATCTTCTCCAGGATAGAAATATCTCGACGAACGTAAGGCTCGAGAATTCTCATAATTCGCAGTAAAACGTCTTTTACATCTGCTTCGGCATCCACTACGATATACGGTATCGATTCATTTTCTAGACGGCTCCGAATAGCAGCTATCTTTTGAGAATCAGTTTCATACTTGCTGAAAAATTCCTGCTCGATTCTTTGTCTCGCTGTTTCAAAATCTTCCCAGTCGGTGAACAGCACAGGCTCAGGATTCTCTCGATACCACGCTTCTTCAAACTCAAACCTTTTCAATTCCATTTCTTCCAAATCCGTATCATCGCTCAGCATGTATTCCTCCATGAGTATGTCGTCTTCGTCCTTGTATTCGTGCTCCGCGTTATCTTCTTCTTCGCCGATATATCGTTGACTGATCATCTCATCCAGCATTCTTTTCACCCAAATATCTCGATCTCTTCGATAATCTTCAAGCTGTGTAGCGTATCGTAATTGTTCGATACGTTTCTTCTCTTCCAAATTTTGTTCCCACGACGCGAGTAATTTCGGTATTACTCTGTCCGACACCGTCTCTCTACCGCAACGAAGTTCTATTATTATCTCGGGCACCGTGTACTCTCTTATAGCAGTTTCTACGTCTTGCGGACAGCTTGGAAACTGATCGAACACGGCACCGGCTTCGCTGTAAAGTCCTTTGAAAAATCGCGTTAAACATTCGTCGTGCATTCTTTCAGGAAGAAGCACACTGCCGTCTCTCCAATAACTTCGAATAAATGTCAGAATTGTATTAGAGTCGCTGTTGTATCTCTCGTCGTTCAGATCTGCTGGCAATTCTACCTCATTGGGAAGTTCGTTTGATAAAACAAGAACGTCTCTGTGGGATAATGGTCGCATTCCACGCGATCCCATGTACGTAGTGAAACAATTAAAGTAGTCTATATGAAGCAGACCATATTCTCGAGATATCGCGTCTGATAACGTGCTTTTCCCACTTCCTGATGGACCGATGATACTCATACGAAGGGGTGGAATTAAAGATAAAGGCCTTTTCAATGGAAGACCTAATTTTTGCGGGCCACGTAAAAATTCCTCGAGAGCTGTGAGACTAGATAGATGATATATCTTATCCATAAAAATAGCGCTGAACTCTTCTTTGCCTTTCCAAAATATATTATATCTTAATAACGCCACTGGACAGTAGTAATTAGTGTCTCCAAAGCGACGATTATCTTCCTTAGAAGGTAATTCCGTCGTTTCTCTTTCACCTTTCCTTTCTTCTTCTTCTTCTTCCTCGATATTTTCCGTGTCATCGGTCATGCCGATATATTCTGCAAGATCTCTTTCTCTTTCCTTCTCCTCGTCAGTCATAACTCTCGCTTTATCCATGTAACGATCCTTAATTCGATCCATAACGTATTTCGAGACATCGGTGATTTTACCAACATCGCAGGTAATAATATTTCTGCAAGTATCCATCGTTCTTTCTCGTATCGCCTCCCAATCCGACTTAAACCTCTGAATGTGTCTAATATATTCGACCAGACCTTGCGCCTCTTCCTCGCCCTCTTCATCTCCAAGGTCTTCGAAGCTTTCTTCGAATTGCTCATCCTTTTCGATGCCACGAATTTTGCGCCATTTTGATATCAAATAATCATAAGGATCCTCGTCGAACAAAAGAATCGCATCCTCGAAGATAATCTCCGAATCTTCCACGATTGTTTTCCAAGAATCGATATTCGGATACATACCATCTACGATGTAACCTCCGTCTCTCCATATTTTAATATCGATTTCTTCTCTCGGCACGCTCCGTATAGCTTCCACGATCGCATGATCCGGCGAATAAATATACGAGTTAACGTTCGCCGAAGATTTTCCAATTTCCTTCGCGTTTATTATCGTACCTTTTAACGCTCGTGCCAATTCGTCGCAGAGATCAGATTTGCCAGAATAGTCAGGTCCAAATACTACGATTTTACAGGTCGGTCTCGGAGACAAAGGAGAAATAAAAGTTCTTGGATTTTCGATAAATAAATCCGCGGCCTCGTTCGACGAAAGAAAGAAGACTTTGTTCATAAATCGAACGGCGTGTTTCGCTAATCCTTCCGCGGTCCTTCCCTTTGTCAATTCGACGGGACAAAGAAAATTCCAGGACGACAGTCTCCAAGGGAATAGAGGCGAAACGGTTTCTCTGTTTCTCAGATCTTGAAACGCTTCATCGTTCGACTTATCTTCGAATTCGTCGCCAGTTACGGGTATCACTGGCGATTCACCCTCGAATTCTAACGCAGCGTGATTCGTGAATTTTCGCGGAAGAATTACACGCGGCACTGGCAATGTGCGCAGCCGTGAGATAAAAATTTGAAACATTAGCGATACAGGTGTACGACCATCCACGCGAATTATGTTCTGTGGATTGTATAGCAAGATCCATTTCTCGATCGTAGGCAGTGCCAGACGTTTGTACATTGCGCATTGCGATTCTACGTTGGATCTTTCGTCAGAAGGTCGTCTCAGTAAGTATTTCCCCTGGTTCTCGTCTAAAACTCGTTCTTCCTTCGTCAACTCTTGATACAATTCAAAGGAAACGTTCATGTTATTCTGCATTTTGTTATGAGAAAATAACATCTCGATATGTTTGCTCATACCAGCGAAGCTCGTGTCTACGGTGCGACCAGTTGTCGGATCTATACGAAAATGTGCACGCTTTATCGTCGCGTCCGCGTCAGGACACATTACGTAGACGATTATCGATGGTTTTACGGGCCACGTTGCGAAAATATCTTCGATCTGACTTGAAATAAAATGTTCGTAACGTGAATTTTCCAATACGATACATACTTGATTTCTTATCTTTTGGTCGCGAAAAGTCGAAATATCTTTGCTATTATCCGACACATCGTGATGTTTGATCGCTTCTTCGTTCGCTGTATTGCAGGTTCTAGGAACCGACGTGTTAAAAATCTTCATAAAATTCTCGTCATTTTCTGGATCCAGCTTCTCGGTGGAAATATTTGGGTAAGAAGAATAATCGAGTGTCTCGTTTGGAATTAACGGCAATCCTTCTACAACGTACCCTTTGTGAAACACGTCCCTTTCACTAAGACGACTGGCTATCAAATTCATGATAATTTCTGGACCTAAACATTCACCTGTTTTCAACACGTCTGCCATGAATTTACCTTTTTCGCTATTTTGCTGGATTTCCTGTTTCATAAGCGACAACGGAGAAATCAAAACGCAATTCCAAGAATCCGCGATCATGGTCGCAAGTTTCGTAGTGTTCAAGTCAGGTTTTCCCAGAACGACGAAACAAGTTGGTTCACTCGCCAGATATTTGTTTCTCGCTTCGGTTTCGTCATAGGGATCGCGAATCTCGTGAGGTTCTTGAGAGGGTTCAAAGTGTGCTCGGACATTTCCATACTCTCTCGACTCGCATTTGGCGGGAAATCTAGTAAATGGATTCGTATCTTCGTGGAAGACGTAGTAAGAGTTAGCTTTTGGATACACACATCGATGAGCTTCGGGCCAGGAAGGAGAATACTTCTGGCGAGGATATCCTTTGATGAATCGGAAGAAACTCTTTTTTATAATAAACGATGAATCTGCGTAAAACTTCTCGCGCTCATCTTCGTGCTCTTCTTTTATCTTGGGACGCGACGTTTTATCACACATCGTTGGATATATCTCATTTTTAGGTTACTATATGAATCTTTTACACAGAGTTGCAAACAAACGACATGCGATTTAATAACAGGTTAAATATTTGTAGTGGCAGACGCGAAGTACGATTAACGTTATTAGGTCGGAGCATCTAAAAAATGTTGCTTTGTATAATAAAAATCGAATTAAGATTCGAAAGATTTTCTATGACGTACAACACGATATCGCTATTATGATTATTAGACTGCGAATGTATATGCAACCATAGACGAAATTTAAAGGTAAAGTTAATATAATATAGAAAAATACAAAAAATTTCCAAAGCGAAGTGCTCGTCATAATTTTTAGTAAGCAAAACGAGTCTCCAGCCAAATTCCATTTCTTTACTTTCTTTTTGTTCTTTACTTGCAGAAATACAAATTTGCACAGAAATTCGCAGTCTATAATAAACATGCATAAGAAAAAAATATGAATACTTATTTTCATTGGGATCGATGGTGCAGAAGGGGAAGTTCTCAGCAGCAGCCTGGCTTTTCGTGAGAACGTTGAAGAAGGTTGATTTTCCTACGTTAGGTATGCCTACTATACCAACTTTCAAATTGGTACCTACGCGGCCAATAAGCGGCTTCCTTTCAGGTTCTTCGATTTTCTTTGGCGCCATTCTATGACAGAAATATAAATCTATCGTCATTGCACACATTCATATGAAACTGTATCGCGATTTCAAGAATCTAGCACTGATTAGAAGCAAATCCTGTAACACGTTTGTCGGAGGTTCGGTTCGATTCGAAAAGTTCCATTCATTTCCACAGCGACACTATTCGCTTCACAATGGCCAGGTTTACCGATTCATCTTTGTCTACGTACTAACGCGGCATGCAAAAATGACCGCGTCTGCATATTTATAGGGAGAGAGGGGGTTGATATATCAGTTTGCATGGACAGAAATGAAAATGATCCAACATCGGCCACGCCCTTGTTCCTCCAACCCTTGGAATCTTTAACAGTCCACCATGTTTCACCTACCTATGAACGCAGTGCCCCCCAGCCTCTTGATACTTCGAACAGAATCAAGGCACGGCGGACAGAGCCGAGTAGAATGAAGCAAGAGGGCAGAGTCGAGAGAGTCGGCTTCTCAAACATCGGGTCGCTTTCGAGCGCTCGGGGTGACTAATTATATTAATGCGGACGGCACATCAAGCGATTGCTGTATTTACCGCAAGATTGCCCCCCTTCTTTCTTTTCATCCTTCGCTCGCTGTACAACGGGGCCCGCGCCATATCAAAAGGATGAAACAGGTACGAGACGCCTACGGGAGGCGAAGGGAGAGACCCGTGGAAGGCCAAGGGAAGCAAAGGGAGGCGAACGAAAGTGCGGAGAAGCGAATTCGACGAGAAAGAAGAAGGGACGAGGTGGATTCTCCTGAGCAAAGATGCGAGGGAGGAGGAATACGTCGGGTAAGGGGACCGACGATTACTGGGCACCAAAGCCGCGAATCACCGGCATCACGCCGGGAATCTGCAACCGCGCCTTAGGCCGCCAATCCGCCACCGACTTTGCGATTCCTCTTCCTCTGTCTCGTCTTTCGGATCCCTCTCTCTACCCTTCCTTTCTCGTTCCTTTTCACACGATCAGCCATCCCGACTGGCTTTCCTCTTCCTCTCCGTCTATCCCCGAAACTATCTACTCTCTCGAACAGTTTAACTCGAAACCGCGCCACCTCCAACCGTTCTTCATCACGGTACCCACGAAATTTGCAGATTACGATAATGGAAGAGAAGAAAGGACCCGCCCGCGATGCTACTCAACAGCCGCTCTGGCGCCGTGGTATCACCGTCGCCTCTGCTTTTACGACATCGTCTCGCCATCGCTGCCTCCGCTTTATCGATCGTTTCTTCTACCTCTTCTACCTTTACCTCGATAGAAATATAACAATACTTTATTAAAGACGATAGTTTCTCGAGTTAAAACGAATCGAGTAAAACGTACGTGATATAAATTTCGAAATTTGAAATTCGAAAGAGGCGCCAGTATTTAGTACCGTATCGGCTGGATTGGGGGTGCTTCGAGCTTTAGGTGTATTGTACAGTGCTGCCACGTAGCACTAGATTCTCGAACCAAACGCAAGATGCACACCAGATCTTAACCTTACTTTAGAAGGAGAGCGAGTTATTTATAGATTGCTAACTTTAACAATTTCCAGTTATTTGTTTTTTAACATTCTTACAGTATGCTCGAGTCGTTCGTTCGTACGTAAGAGCCACGTGTATGTTTCTATCAGCACAACAAACGTTGCATCATTTTTGCATGCACGTACCTTACCTGCTTGTGTGGAAATTATATGAAAATCTACGAGAATAACGCTGTTCTCGCCCGATACAGAGATGATTAGATAATCGAGTATCGATTAAATACCTCGAGTATTTTTCGTATTGTTCCTAGGTAAATATCACTGCACAACGCGTGGCAAAGAGGAACACAGCACTGCACTGACGTCGACGTCACACGTTCGACCGGCCTTTTGTAGTGATACAGATATCTATATTACCAGCCGAGAGTTTTGTCGATTGGATAAAAGAAGATTAAATAAAGGGAAAAAAGGACAACGAAGCTACAAGTTAAAATAAAAAGTGAGTAATCAAATATGTTTTGAATTATATCTCGAACAATAATATCGTATTCTTTTCATTTGTTTTTTTCCATTATTATATACTATTATCCGCTGTTTTGATATTTAATTACTTCTTGCTTTTTCTGAAACGATTTCTTCGTTTGTTCCAATGATCCGATCCTGAAGTATCTATTCGCAAACAAGTTCATTATGATTCTAGGAATAGCTGTGTGGAATGAAACGCTACCTTTAATCCGTGGGAGAAAAAGGGGCCATCATCGAGGGTTGATTGCAATGCTTTCGTGGAAACCATAAACACGCACGCTCCTCCCCAAACAAATTTGCAAAACCACTTCAACGTTAAAAAATACCCCGTGATTGAAATCATAGCGTAAAACTATGATTTCGTTCAAGCGGAATAAAAGCGCCTCTTAGACCTTATCGTTGACGCAACTAACACCGCAAATGTCATGGTTTATTATTCATCGCTTTCACGAGTTCAACATTTTCTAGAGTTAACTTAGTTGTGATTCGTTACGTAACGCAACATCCACGCAACGAGCAGTGTTATGCTCCGAAATACGAGCGCGATTATTGGAGTCTAATTCGACGGTGTGCGTATGTGATGGGAACGTACGCCGTTGATCACCGGAGGGCCGTAATTCGAAGGATAATATTAAGATTGCCTCGGAATGGAGAAAAAAGGATAACCGACTATGCAGATGTGTGCGTGTATGCGTGCCTTTATGTCTGGCGCCGTGAGACTGGATCAGGGAAGGACGCGACGATCGTTGACACCGACATCGTGTTTCAACGAGAAATTCGTTTCCTACCTTAGAAAGGAAAATGGTTGTTACACGAAACGAGTTTTCCTCGTACTCTCTTAATTTCCAAAATTGCTTAATTCGCTTTAATCGCAAGAACGCATAACGTTCACCGTGGAAGCCGAACGTATTATGTAATTTGCATAACTTCGTGAGATTTCAATTACGCCACAGACATATTTATCGCGAGCACGATATTGCGTTAACTGATGTTTCATTTGGCGAACAGATTTCTAACATTGTGTCGACCTTGTGCCGTATGATTATTTCAATTATTTTATTACGAACCGTATCAATCTCGGCCCATATAATGCATATAATCAGAAGGCTATTATTCCACGAGCGCACGGCTGGCGGAAAGGACCTTTCTCCTACCTCTGTTCGGCCCCGTAGTCCGTACCATCTCAACTCGCTCGTTTTCGTGATATTGTAATTTGAAGACCGCAAACTCGCTGACGTCACTGGTGCACTGGAGCATCTTGCCAGCGTAGCGCACGATCGACGCTCTTCTCTCTTCTGCCCTTTCTTATTGCTTCGACAATTTCGATGAAAAGCATATTAAAGCCTGGCGAATTATAGGAATTTCGGCAGATTAGATATGCGCCGAATTGAAGGATTGCGTTACTAATTCCGGCGAAAACGCCGACGCGCTGCTCGTTGCTCGAAGATTTATTTGACCACGATGCACCACCGGGTTGCAACGAACGAATAATCTTATTAGTTGCGACGTAGTTGCGTAAGAAATTTCTATCCGAATCGTGTTCGCGTTAAACCATGTTCTGGAAGACGCAAATACGAAGAAAGCGAATCCTAACTTGTTCGAACCGCAATACTTGGTCATTGAATCAGAACCATTCGGAACATTCGATATTTATTAGCTTTTTAATTGATCGAGAGGTACGAGCAAATGTAAATGGCAAAGTTACGAAGCAAACAGCAATGAAATGCGATAAAATCGATACTATGGTAAATAAAAAGTGACTTGCTCGTTCGAAGCAGCGTTCAAAGTAACAGTCTCTCGAAGAAAGCGGAAAGATTGAAGGAAGAAAGAAAGGGCATTTAATATCTGTTCAAATAGTACACACCTTACGGGCTGTCAATTACTCAAAAGCGATTGCACACCGTAACGTTCGAGCAGTCAGTCGTTTGGTCGCGGTGTTCTCGAATATACCGAGTGTTTTTATTACTAGAAAAAATAGAAGACGGACCGTAAATGGAGCGCCGAATAACAGGGTGCGAGAAATAAGAACGGAGTTTGCATTGGTAGATAATAAATGTAGAAAACGATCGTTTAATGAGAAACATGCAGGACTCGTCTTTACGAGGAAATAACATCGAAACTATCGAGCGTGGGCCAATTAGACGGCGCATAAAATTTTCGTTTCGTATCCCGCTATAATACGCGCGCTGCAATCACCGTTAAAGATGACTTAATCGATGTCTACGTTAATTGATATCCTTACTTAACATTCCAAACTAGAAAACTAGGTGCATGAAACTACCAATTAGCTTTAAATTCGACGTTCATATTCTCGAGTTTGTCGTCTCTTTCGTATCGGTATTGGAAACGAGGTAGAGAGAAAAGACATTTATAAGATGATTTATGGCAAGAAGCGAGTTACCGTCGACAGGTATGATAATCTCTATGATATAGGAAGGTCGTAAAATCGGTCAAATGTCAAACTTTACACGTGCATGGTATTTGAACAAGTAAATTGATACGTAATTGGTACGAAACTTTAATTGTTAGATCTACCGAGTGCATTGACGCTTTCTGAACCATGATAATTACAGACATAAAATTATTAAAGCGTAACGATAAGCAACTGGAAAATTATCCCATTTTGTTTTACGCGGCACGTATTATATGTATAAAATGGTAATTTTACTTTTAACTTGATTTAGGTTCGATGCAGAGCCTTTGGTGTACCTATCATTGTACACACGATCGCACACGATGCTTCAAGAATCACGCGTATAAGTGGATTCAATAACTCGATATTAACCAGCGACTTGGTCCACTTAACGCGAATAAAATTGAAAAAAATGTTGCTGCAAGATAACGATGTTGTAATAACTTGGCAGCAAGTCGGATAAACGCTAGAAACGGTTCATTGGCTGCATTACGAGCTCATAAAATACGATGCTGCTTCCACGTTGCATCCGCTGTTTCGTGTTTTTACGAGGCAAATTGAAGATTATAGAATGACCGCTCTCGCTTTTCTCAGCTGTTGCTGCATCGTTTAGGAGCGTTATAACTCGCCGTTTCCTTTCTTCCTTTGCATAACCATATTCGGCGCATGACTGGCCGTAGGAAAAGGAAAATTACGCAGGAAGATACGGAGCGATTAGAAAGAATTTGTTAGGTAACGAGTCGTCGGCGATCGTCTAAAAAATTTTAGAATCGTGGAAATACTTTGCCTTCGACAACTTCTTCGTTAAGAATTAACGTTATCTTCTAATTTAGGATACGTTGCTGTGCTTTTATGCTTTCGGGGAGGAAGGAAACGCGAAATAAAATCGAGAAACAGCACGTTAATGCGGAAATCATTGGATTTTTATCCTACAGAACTTTCAAATTATACACGTTCAGGATGAAACAGATTATAAACACTGTATCGAGATAGACTAGAAGAACATCCCTAATAACTAATTGCATAGGGGCGTAAAGAAGCCTTGATAATTCTTCGAGCATGTAGCCACGCAATTAAGGTGTAACGTTTCGAAGTTCTGGTCGTAAACAACACGGGCAAAGTAGCGGAACCTCCGAGGCTCGGTTCCGCCCGTCAATTGTTACCAATTGTTACCAATCAGAGTAATACGTGTCATTATAGCGAGAAGGTTAGCAGCAATACGCACAACCATCGTTCTGTCATGTACCTACAGAACAGATTGCCCCGACAACAATACTAATTTGGATAATTATCAACGGGTAATCGCGTTGTTCGCATTCTACACGCGTGAACTCGAACACAACGAATACATTCTACAATTTCATTAATTATTTTTTGCTCATCGAAGTATCACGAAAGAAGTATAGCCAAAACGCGTTTAATAGTTACGCGGTAAACGAGTGTGATACGTTGCTTCGTCCCGCCAGCAACGTAGATATTATAATAATATCCTACACCTCTGGGATCAATCGATAAGGTGTTAATAATATCTCGAGGATGTTGATGCTATTAATTAGAACAAACTATAAAAATATTATCTCGCATTATTATAACGCGCGTAAGTCGTATACACCTGTTATTATATCTGGACGCGCGCAATGGTTAAAATTAATTAGTGAGACACAGAGAAAATCCGTTTCTTAACACGCTTTTAACTGTCGCTGTTCAACGGACAATTTGTTGAAAATTAATTAACACAAGGCACACGATGGTGCAACAGTGAGTTTTACAGCGCAGAAATCCGGTGTTTCAGTCTGCGAACGTGTTCTCCGCCTATCGTAGTTGCGAGATATTTTAGATACTCGAACTACTCTCTTGCCGTTGCATATTTTCACAAACTGATTGCTGCAGATTTGTTGCAAATTCGCGCAAACGATGTCTGCGATTCTTTTAGGATAACCGACATTTTCCTACATTTGGATTAATTAGAGCGACGATATTTTACCCTGTAACTTGTTTCACGCTCTGTCAGCTAACTTATTAAAGAGTATACAATACACGTACACACAGTAAGAAAGAAGTAAAAGGAAGAAACAGAAATTTCTATAGTTGCGAGATTCAAAATTAATGGAGACAAATCAATTTCAAACAGTAACATTTACAAATAACGTTATTCGTGTAATTTAATTTGAATAAAAAAATGAAAGAACGCAGCAGATGATAGAGGATTGATAAAAGAAAAGAAATGATTTTACCCAAAAGATGACTCGTCCCGATGAGTTAAACAGGTTAAAGGAAAGCGACATATTTGGCGCTACGTAACATCTTCGACATTGGTAGGCATCGTGCGCGTTCGCGATGTTACAGTTTTGTTGCTTGTGCATCGTTCCGCGAGTATTACGCGAGAATGAAGATGAGGCATCGGTCTTTGATTTTGCATAGCTGGAACGATCCGGTCTGATTGGAGCACGGGCTGAGCAGTTTTAACCAGTGAACAGCAGCGGATCAAAAACGATTCGAAAGTCGCGATGTATCGCGCTCCTTGTACAGCTATAAGAAGAAGTAGTAGTAGAAGAAGAAGAAGAAGAAGAAGAAAACCAACGCGTTCGTGCATCGCGTGGCAGAAACTGAACCAACCAGTGGCCACGCCTCCTTAGACAGCCGCCAGCCAACAATTAAGATTTGATCGGCAAAAATGGTCGAGGCAAAATGGCGCTGGCCACTGAATACGTAATGCTCATGGACGAGACTGGCCGACCTGCTGGCGGAACCGGCACAACACGTGCTTCCTTGCATCCGGACTGCAGTCAGACTCGCGTTTATGATTAGAGGGTAACTCTGTAACTTACAACGACTATCGTGCCTCGGTACAACCTCTTCTGCGAAGGTAACATTGTTACAAAATTTACGCTGCTTATCGTGTTCTACTACGATCCCATGGTTAGCGCCGATAGCCTCGAAGGTTCCGAATTTTTTGCCATCGCTTATCGTTTGCATACGACTATCGCAAACAGGAAAGGATAATTGGGTAAAAATAGTTTTACGGGACAAAGCGTAAAGTTCGCGAGAACCGTGTGCCCCTAAATGCAGGCAACCGCTAAGGCATGCGTGCGTGTAAGTACGTATAGGAATCGGCTGGAGAAAAAGTCGTACGGCAAAAGTGGATTGTACGAGGTTGGTAAATTGCAATACACGGGAACTAGGAAACGACGTAGAACCTTGGTAAAATATTCACGAGAAGATAGACTCGGAAAGATACAATGATACAGAAATTGCGGCGTTCTCCGTTAACGTGACACGGCAGCAAACGCGTAGCGCGTGTTGCGACGCCAGGAGTACATCGTTACGTCGAGTCATAAATCATATTGATAGCAATGTACAACGTTTTCATCGTTCACACACGTTGCGCGCGGTGGATGTGTTGGTGATTAATGTACTTTGATAGATGCGCGTACGAATATCCATCGGTATATAACTCTACCTGTCGATTGGCAAGATTCGATCTGCCTTCCGTTCAGTCAGCCTTTCTTTTTATTTTTTGCCGGCTTGTACGAGTCCATCGTACACCACCGACATTCCTTTTTCCCCTTTGGACGAAAGAAGAGTCTCGAGACCGGATTAAAATTGCAGGAGCGATTTCGCGAACTCACGATATCGGCGAAAATGCAGCAGAGGCTCTAATCATGGCGGATACACGCCGCGGTAGCTGCTACCACGTTTTACCCCTTAACTCAAGACTCTCATTACACTAATGTCCCACCAATCACGGACCCTCCGCCGTCTGCACCCCCCCTCCAAACCCTACACTTTTTCTCAATCGCTCGAATCAGAATCATGCAAACTGTTGCAAAAATCGAATAACGTCAGCTCTGGTTGGAACACGCGGCGAACGGTCGGCATCCGCGACTTATCATCGACTTTCGCGCCCGTGCAAACGTCGCGTAGCGAAGATACCTCGGACGAAAGGTGTCTTTGTTTGACCGCGTTTGCCTGTTTCGTGCGCGAAACACCGGGACAAAACGATAGGTCGTTGCGTTAATGAGTCCGTTACGTATTAATTTCACGATTTTACGATTCCGCATTGGCCAAATGAACGGGCGTCTCGCATAGAACGCGGTCTTTTGCACCGTTCAAACGTTACAACGGCCCATCGGAGTCTTTAACAGGGTACTTCGCGAAATAGCCGAAGAAACGCTCTTTAGCATACCGGCAGGGCCAACCGTTAAGCCGGTCGTTAAGTTTATGGGGGAGCGCGAGATGCGAGAGGTTGGCAATTAGATGCCTTCTGTGAACACTGTGATCTTCGCCACGCGAAAGAAAACGACCGTGTGCAAAGCTCCCGAGTCTTTTTAGAAGACGCATACTTTGCCCGGTCAGACAAGGAAATTGAAATACGAAAATCGCTTTGCTCGTGCTCTCGCGAGCACCGTGTTCTACCGATCGCGAGTTTCTTTTTCTTCCGATTTCACGTTGGTATACGAGCGGCCGAAAGGAAACCATAAACGCGCGGATAGACGAGAGGAGTCCATCGTCGGAAGATGTTTGCACGTGTTCGTATCAACCACTCGCGGTGGATTTCCTTCGGTAAAGTGAAATAAACGGAAAACATCGAGCGTAATCGATGTAATTGCGGATAGGCTCGTTTACGACTTAGTCGCGGTTGAAACGTTGCTTTCCATGTCGGACGTGGACATGAATTTTTCATGCGGCCGCCCTTTACTTATTTTTTACATACCTACGTGTCACCTGTCCGTGTAATCTTGAAAATGACCGGGATTTGCCGGTCGATCTCGGAGCGTATAAAAACGGAAAAATGTTGCGCTGGCTTTCGGCGAGATGGTCGACCGGTAGGTCGGCCGCCTTGATAAAATAATTGCTCGCGTCGTTGCAACGATCTTGCGCAACGATTACGCGAATCGGGAAAAATAAAGAAGAGAAAACGGAGAAAGAAAGAGGCGAGGACGGTTTCTATCGGCGCGGTGAAAATGGCGCTGCAAGAGAAGACCAAAGGCAATACGGCGACTATGGAAGGGCCCGAGAGCAGCCAACCACTTATCATTAGCCGCATCTTCTACCGAGCAGTCAGGGTAATTGTTTCCTCCGGTTTATAGTTTTATTCCGACTCACCGGCGCGATGATATCTCTCCTCGTTTTATATTCCTCCAGGCTATATCAAACCATCATGGCCGTCTACTTTTCTGCGTCCCTTTCTGCCTTTCTTTCCCTCCACCTCGCTCGCAATTTCGCTCTTCTTCTCCGTGTAAACGGATGCTTCTTTCCCTCCACGCGATCGCGTTTAACCTCATCCTTCGCTCTACGCTCTACAGTGTATATACTTTTGACAATCTTTCCTCCGCTAATTACAGAACAAAAGGAATCCTGGCGCGTTGCGTGCGATGGAACGAATCGTCTCGTTCGTGTCGATATCGAGGGATCGGGCAGGCGAGGATGCACCGTGTGCGTAACGTGCGCGATTAAGCGATACATGCATCGAGTCGCCCGAGTTTGCAACATAACCAGCATGTAGCCGTACTATGTAGCTTGGCAACTCGGTGCTAGGGACATGGGACCATTTTCTCCAGAAGAAGAAAGAAAAAGGGAATCTCTTTAATAGCGCGCCATCTTCGAAAAAGGGGTTGGCTCGGTTCTGATGGTAGCATTAACCTCGCCTAGTCGCGCGATATGGAAATATCCAAGCCACGTATAATAACATGGCATCGAGCGGTTCTTTCGGTAAACGGCGACGAAGAACTGGACGCAAAGTATTTTCGTGGAAACCGAGCGATCGGGTGGTGGCTGCGGCGTACTCGTTTTGCTTGGAAATTAAGAGTCTCGCGTACGAGGGCGGCGCTGGAAACAGGGCCTATCGTTTAAGCCGGATCTCCATGCGAGATTACTGCCCCCGGGGGTGGCAGCCACGGCGTCGGTGGAGGTGGTAGTGCTGGTACCGATATTGGTAGTTGTAGTAGTTTACTCGAAAGGCGGACCCTTAGGGTTCCCCACCCATTCATGATCTACCACACTGCTGCATAGAGAAGACTCACTGGAAAATTCTAACATCGTCGATGATCCTACCATTTCTTCTTCGATGTTTCGTCGATGTGCCTATACAGTTCGTGTACGTGAAAATATTCCAACATTTGTAGGCATTTTTTATACATAATACGAAGCATTCCGAAATTTCATTAGAACAGCACCGTAACGAAATCGAATGTCCTAGTTGCATCGTAGTTATATCGGTAAAGTTCGAAACAAATTCGAAATCGCACGTAGAAGCTACGAGACATTCGGAAGAGTTCGCGAGAGCATTTAAACGGTCGATTATTCGTTACCTTAACAAGTTTCAATATTTTCTTTCGATGTTATAGTTTAAAGTGGCTATTCGTGCCGCGTATTATCTACCAAATATATATTTGCAGTAAATCGTTTGTGTCTTCCACGTTCTATTTTCAGATCAATTCCAAGTTTGACCAATATAATCTGCATGAAACGGAACGAATGAAATTCTATAAAAAGAAGCATCGGGTCAAACTTGCCAGACTTTCAATGACGCATAATCCGATGTCGATAATTTTTAATGTTTCGTAAATTGTCACCGTAGCGAGAAAAAATAAAAGGAGCCACTTGAATTGAAATAACAGAGTAGAAAAATATCGGGTTATGAAAATGGCACTTTTTAAGTATACACGAAGTTCGACGTGTAACTTTGTATACGTTAGCGAGAGAATAATCCTATATATCTTCAAGGTTGTCCTCGATGACAGGTATCGGTGGCTTCGGAGCTAAGGTGATCCTATTTGTGAAATTTTAGCCAGTCTGTGTTTGGAATTCGAAGGTATCGCGTCGACCGTGTATTTCGTTTGCATAGAAGACGAGGGAGTGCTAAGGGAGCACGCGTTCGCGTGAATACACTGTTATTCGAAAACGAATAACGCGTGCTACCCCCTGCATCCCTAGGGGTGTGTCGGGGGCGTGATAGTTGCAGCTGCACACTCGTGCTTTGCACGCGTCTTCTATACCGGACCCGTGTAACGCTCAGAGAAGTGTGAACGAGAAATATTTATTAATTCGCGTAATGAGTAGAATTTTATATGGATGCAACGCAGTTTGTGCGGGAATTCGAGGTTTCTCTTTGGTTCGTGGCAGAGAAGACTGTTTACCTGATTTTACTAACTGTATTCGAGGTACGATCGATTTTCGCGTGTTGTTACTTTGATCGATCTATTGGGTTGGCAACTAAGTGATTGCGGATTTTATCATTAGATGGCAATGACAAACCCGATACATTAACCGTACACGAATGTTACTGAAACGAACGAATTAATACCAGCGATCAAAGCTAACGATCGAAAGCGTTAATTGCCGCTTTCTCGTAAATTTCTTACAGACAACGATCATTTTCTTATACAGTAGCATTTAAAAATAAATTTCGCCGAGACATAGGTCTGTGTTCGCGTGTATTTTATATTAAAGAGCGTAACTCGTTGATCAAACAAGTAAATAAATAAATAATCTACGATAAAATCGTTTCGGATATTTCTATTCGCGACTTTGCAACTAAATTACATCCTATGGAAAAGTAAGCAAGTGTCCGCGTACTTTTGAGCGATAGTGTACGATCATCGGTGATGGGGCAGTGACACGTACGTACAAACTGACAAACAGAGGTTAAGGTTCGAAGCGTGCACGCCCTAAAAATACAATATATCGAGACTCGTGCGATGGGCATGACCGTCGACTCCCACTAGAACCGATGGTCCTGTTGCCAAATAATAAGCGCTTCCATCCGACAGCGAGCGTCGAAAGAAGAATGACGAATGCCGACCAGCAGCAACCCCATTAGGTAAAGAATCAGCTATTAACGTGCGCGGAGGGAGGAGCGGGTTTTTAGGGTGCTGGTAAAAGGGTCTCGAGTGACAGGAAGAACGAAACGAGAAAGTGTGTTCTCCGTTTTCAGGAGACTTCCGGCTCCTTTGAGGAAATTTAGCCGTCTTTGAGCTTTGCGCTCCTTTCATGGAACTTTTTCAAGCTCCTTTGCCTCCACGAATTGCCATCAAATTTAGCAACGATAATTGTACTCTCAACGTAATCAAATATCTAGTATGTTAATCGCTATTTAAAAAAAAAAAAAAAAAAGAAAGAGAATGTTTCAAATTATACGGTATATTACAATCGTTTTTATCATAATTATAATCGATAGAGAAAATGCAATATAAATGTCGTAGGCTCGCTACCCGCAAATCGGAAGGAAAAATGACAGTTGTCGATCACGATTATTACACTGTGATCATTTGTTCCTTACTGTGGAACATTTATTCGTTATTGTTCACTGATTTGTGGGTAATTTAAATATGCAAAAGCGTACTTGAAGTATACCAAATGTTCAACTAAAGTAATATTTAAATGGCGAAAGAAATCTCCATTTAGGTTACACTGGTTTGGTTTTATTCATAAAAGTATAAATTTGCATAAACACGCGCAATCTACTAATTACAATCCAATGAATGGATTTAACCTGAAATCTTTCGAATCTCGAAGAACTGTTACTAACCTGTTTTTCTTGTTGAAACTGATTAATGATACCTCGAAGATTAATTAATTCTCATGCCCCTGCAGGCTGCTTAAATCACAATCTGTCTTTCACATCGCTATAATTCTTAGTATTTTATCTGTGATCCTGTTAATCGTCTATACGTATAACGTTGGCAATTCATTTACCAACTCTTTCAATATTTTCAAAAGCCTACAGCGCGGTTCGTAATTATTCGAACAGTATACCTTTCATATATCTTACTTTCCTTCTATCAAACAAAAAGTTAAATAAGAATTTTAAGATATACGGTTCTTTGCTGGAACAACGAAAGCTGTTTCCATCGTATTATCGATGTCTCGAGTTCAAATTATTAAAGTTTCCCTCGACTATTGCAATTTACGTTATTTTTATCCCAGTGAAAGTTTATTGCCATTTATTAAATAACCGAGAATAACGATAGTTCGTAAAACGCTAGTAGTAGTTGGTCTTTCGCTTCTGTTTGAATACATCTGATCAAATTTCCTACAAATCTGTTGCCGACCGTGTACGTTTCGATGCCGAATAATCGTTCTTCTACCGGTACGAATTCTAATGCGGCATCGGGCACGTAATGACTGCAATCATCGGGAACGATACAATGGTATCTGATCGAATCACGAAATAAGCATGTTGTTTTCTAAAGCAGTATGCGTGTACCATTCGGTATCCTTCGGCAGCTGATGTCCCGAAAAAGCCACGTGTATCTCTGATAATCGTAGAAAGCAATTGGCACTTGGTAACTTTCCTCCTTTCGATAGAAAATTCGTGTGTATCTTTAAATCACAGCTGCGAGAAACAGGGGTAAAAATTACCGTGAAATCTGTCCGATTTAGCCATTTAGGCAGGCAATTCGATGTCCACCTTTGCTTCTCGTAAAACGATATATATTTTCCACGGTATACAAATTTTGATACGCCCACGGACGCTTCCTGTCCGATACGTTTTACAGTTTTATTATGTTTCTCGGGCCAGGTACGATAGCGAGACGGAACATTGTGTCGCGATTCTGTTAGGGCTTTTTCTGATCTAGGAAACCGACTAGGAAAATCGATACAATAAGAACGGGACCCGTCGCTTGTCACGGAAATGCAGCATCACAAAGAAAACCGGACTAGTAAATATATTCACCGGCTGCGATTCCAGAGTACTGTTACATTTGCTTTGAATTTCTCGAGACGCCGATTTCCAAAGCTGCGAAATATCTCTTTGGTACTCGTGTCATCTCGTAATTCGTGAAATTCAATTACGAGAAATATATCTATATATATATGATAAAATAGATTTGTCGATGTTAGCCGAGTTTGGCGATTTTTTCACCAGATTCCACGTTTCATTTTCGTCGTAGCAAGCTTCTTGTAGTCGCTAAATACGACACGAAATATCGGTATATAAATGTTACAACGACGTGCAAATATTTCTTGCAGTCGAAGCAGATCGTTTGGAAATACGTCATACAACGAGTTCGATTATTCTGTGCAAAGTTGCAGACCGAGTTTTGAGATATCTAATCTTAGCTGACTCGGATAAACCTGCTTCACCCTTATTTTCCGGTATAGCGAGCCCAGTTCGATAACGTCGATTTTACCAACAAACATACGTAAATGAACATCCTTTCTGAATAATAAGACCGTCGTTTCGTGGCATTCATTGTTTCCCTGCGCCGTGACGCAATCGTGCCTATAATTAACCGCACAGGAAGGATGTATAATACACGAATAGATCTCTGTCGTTCATTTACGGGAACATCGTCTATCATACTCTTATTACGTTAAACCGCCCACGAACACGGACAATCGTGCATTTCGCGTATTTCGCCTAGTTCGATGTTAGGTATTTCGCGTATATCGAACTAAAATCGCGAATACTGTGCCCATGCTCGTTTTACGTATCGGCATCGAACGTTATCTCGCGCTGCGTGCAAAATCTCATAAAATCGTAGACATCCTTTCTGGCATGCTCGTGCAACGGGTACATTAATGCGCATCTCGTTAGGTTTCTTGCGGGGTGGCAATTATTACACGTAGGACGAGCGTTCGCCTATCGTCCAGTTTTTCCGCGGACGCGATTTTGCACGGCGGAACGTTGGCAAAATTGCGCGATGCCCGCGTATCCTGCCTCATTTGCGTCTTTAATCGCTCGCTACCAACGTAATTACCATTATTTGTCGAACAAAAATAGAGTTCCACGGAGCGTAATGAGGATTTTGTATCGAGGTTACCGTGTACGCGTGCAGGAGCCTTGTTATCTGCCTCATCGTCCAGATGAACCCTGCCTTCTCATAAGATATGCGCGGGAAGGGTGGAAAGAACTCGAGCGTTTTCTTGCCGCGTCACGTTGTAAAATGTGTTTAAATCTTGCTACGAAAGCGGTCTATCGCCGACTATCATTAGAATCACCGGTATATGCTACCTACGTCTTACGCCGATAATTATACTCAGCGACGATCGAAACGGCAAACAAACGGGCTGTTGTAAATTTTCGTTGCGCGTTACAACACAACGAATAGGGCTCGGAGTTTAATTAAAATCTCCCTTACAGGAAAGATGGTGATCGCGGAACGCGAATAATATTCCGCGCTCGCGTGATTAAACGTCGTCGCCGCGGTATCTATCAAAAGAACCGAATCATCTCTTTTTATCGCTGTTGTCTCTATTAGCGAAGATTACAAACTTTTCTTGCACGCGGCATGTTTTAAACGAACTCGTATTTGCTTGATAAATAATTCTCGCTGTATGATACTCTTATTAAGCGAAATCTACGAATCACGAAACGTTCGAGCAACGAACACAGACAGGTAGCATGGATTATGTTGTTTCAACGATTCGTGGTACACTACAGCTCGTTATAGGAGGGTTATAACGCGCATTACCGAGCAGAGAGGGGTTCGTCGGTTTTATCTTTGCCTATCTGCGAAGAGCGGTAACGAAGGTCGAGCCATTCGACTCGTAATGACGAGGCCAAGATCGTAAATTACGGCGGCGAGTGGAACGGAGATCGGCGGAGAAAAAGAGCGAAGCTTCGACTGTCGATGAAAGAGAAGTTGGAACCGTTGCTGGCAATAGCGATCGCGTCGTTCCTGCATAGAGCCACCGCCGCTAGGTATTATACGCTGGAAACGCAGTTTGTCTTATCGTCCGTCATCTAGCAATGGCGAGAGGAGCGTTGCTTTACGACTAATGGACTTGCACCGGTAAATCACCGAGCACAATACGCGCCAGCCTGCGTACAATTTACGAGGGTCCACCAAACAGCATCGATTCTCTCGTCCTATAAAAGATCGGGACGTGGAAGTTGAAAGTGGTGGCCGCCGCGCGTACTCCGAAGGGAAATGTAGAACGCGAAACGTGAAACTCGAGGATGTTTCAAACTTCTACTCTCGGTCAACGGGATCTACGAGTCTTTAGAAACGGCGCGACGTTGAATACGATGCTGTAAATCACGGTCCGCGTAAATAGCCACGCGAGGAACGATGGTTTCTTAACACCTCGTCAACGACGAACAACCTGGACAACGGCAGGGATTATGGTTGCGCTAACTTTACGATACGACGGTTCGCGTTTTATAGAATACGCCTTTATTAAGCGAAACATGGTGGAAAGGCAAATAAAAGGACGCAGAAATACGTGCAATTACATATGCGTAGAGGGGACCGTGAATTTTACAAGAGTTTCGATAAAGTTACGCGTACGAGGCTTATAATTTCGTCAGAACGTTTGTCCGGAATAATAATACCAATCACCGGTCCGAGATTTCATTTGCTAAGTTCAAGAGTTTCAATTACTGTACGGTGAACGTCCATCAATTTACGGTTGCAGCATTACCGCGTTCGGACGATCCCGGATGCAACGGGAGATGCTTCTCGATCCAGGCGCGATCTCATCTTAAAAAGCACTTTCGATACTTCAGAGCGAAAAGCACTTAGGGAACGCCTCGGGTACAGTATAATGGTAATAATAACGTTATCGAGGTTTTGTTCAAGGAGACGATAAATGTTTAGCGACGGATGGTTACGGCCACGTAAACAAGGTTCCGGGGGCGTGAGTAAATCTATAAAGGACCAAGGCATTTCTCTTGCACACTGATTCATCTTCCGCGCTTCTTTTATCTACGTTACACGATAATCTCCCGGCAAAGCCGGATTCTTACTATTTTCTTCGCTTTCTCGTCGTCACCGAAAGAGAATTTTAGATTTTCAGAGAAATGCCGTTTCACGTCTTCGGCAGATAGTATAATCGTGGGAAATCAGTGGCATCGAACAGAAAGTATTTTGTACAAGTGGCTAACGATCCTTTCGGTTTAGAACGTGAATGGTACTTGGCCAGCAAAGTGGCTAATCAACTTACGTATTTCGTAATCGATCGGACGATGGAAACGTTGGTCGGCCAAAGTTCCCACTAGTCACCACTTCGTTCTCGAAGCCATTGTGTTCCCTGACAGCTTCTATTTCTTTTTACGGATTAACGAGACGAACGTAAATGGTAAAAGGTGACGGTTCGAATCGAATTAACTGTCTTTTAATCCTCCTCTGTCAGCCACTCCACGTTCTCTTCCTTTGTTTTTCGCGTTCGTAAGAACGAAGCGCACAGGGAACGTAGCCGGGCGATTAAAAGAATTTCAATTTCAGAAAGCGACTAGTTCGCGCGTAGATCTTGAACCAAGCGACTCTTGATTTTGCCTGCAGTGGCTTTTGTCCATTAGACGGATAAGATCTCTTGCAGGGTTGATTGGACCTTTACTCTCTCGACCCCAATTTGTATCTACACCCATCATCGCAAGTACCTTTGCCAAGCCGGCTTTGTCGGACTACGAAACGCGATACTTAACTCGTTGATAAGATCGCGAAAATGTCGCACCTCTCTAATCACAAACCATCTCACCAGTCGGAGAAAATGAAGGTTCGTTTCAACGGAGGAAATTTTAACGGGCGAAATGAATGCCTTTTGCGAATTATCAGTCTTCTCGGGAAATGTTTAAAGGCTTGGAATTCGATTGTTCGGACCATTCTACCGGCCCTTAAGGTACCTGAATTCGTTCCCTTCGTTAAGATGATCGATGAACACCTTCCCGTTTGTTTATCCTTCTTTCTGTTTCGTTCGCCACGGTCAAACGCGAGGATATCCCATTTAAAATCGCCGCTTTCCCTCGATCGAGGACGAATTAGTAACGCCATCCGGATTTCCACTCGTTTCGAATCGCTTCGATCGGTATGCGTCGCCTAATAGCGACATTTACGGTGTTTTAAAAAACAATCTTCCTTTTTTCGTCGTACGATATATTAACTAGTGCACGAAGTAAATTTTGAAACTCAGTTTCGAAACTTGATGAAGGGTTAGCGAGGAGAATCGAGTAATGAGTTGGAGGAGCCGTGGCGCCACTGGCTTCGTCGTAGTTTTATTTCTTCCAGCTCACTTTTTGTCGCCGTCGCTTCCTGAAAGCTGATTGGTCGATTTTTCTAATTACGCCGACGTTCCGCGTGTACGAAAGGTGACTTTGCGCGGCCAACCAATTCTTCGACAACGTGATAAGACCGCGGAAAATTCAGAACGAACGATTTCGATAATAATCGCGGGACTTTTTGAAAAATGTGCTCCCATAAGATAAAACGGACGATCGAGTAAATTGCAGTGCAAGTTTTACTTCTAGTTTCTTAATACTGACTATGCTTAAATCGATAACGAGCTTCTTTATGTTTGTCCTCGCGTATCTCGTAAAATTGTCCTTCTTATACTCACGAAATACAGTCTCGCAACGATTCGACGATACGAGTCGTGCTACGCTGTGGAAAGATTCAAACTCTTTAGTCATCGTGGCGCAAGAGGAAAAAACGAAAGTAATACATCGAGAAGCTTGTCCACCACAGCAACGGACGTTTCTCGTTCGTCGTTCATCGGCGAGCAAATTCTATTAAAACATGCGAAAACCCTATTGGAAGTTCATCGCAGGACGGATATTGACGGATCGAAGGGTCCGACTTTGAGGTGTCCTGTCGTGCTTCGTATTACTATTGGATTATGCAGCCAAAATCGAGGTTCTAGATACGAGCCGCGGCGAGAAGACGAGGGTCTGACTGGCGTTTCATTGTGTCGGCTTCTGCCCTTTGCTTCTCTCGATAAAGGATAGCATTAGTAATGGGTTTTAATTACTTTATAATGAGGCCATGATTTGGCTTTCTGACTGGCGCCGAGATTGGAGGTACAGAAAAACAGAGGCTGTGCCGCGGCTCGCGATTTACTGGCAGCTTGATGGCTTCATACTTGATTTCCTAAAGAACAAAGACGCTGGACCTTGAATGAACCACTTTTTCGGTGAAAAATAAAACGATACGTCCCTGTCGCGTTGCTCCTTTTTCCCCCTCGACATTTTGTTACACGAGCTTCGCGAAACTTTCGACCGTTCGTACTTGACGATATTCTTCGACCGGCGACGTGGCACGACTGTTCTTAATTGAAAGAACGTGACACGGTTGGGGATGATACGGGTATGAAAAGGAAATATCCAGGTCGATGAGACACGCGTTGTTCGCGGCTGTAGCGCCTATTAACAATTCTGAGCAGCTCATTTAGATACCTGTGTGCTCAGCATCCTCTGCCTTGAAGAGAGACAAGCGAAGAGAACGAGAAGAGTGACTAATGCGTCTGTGGCTACCTGAAAAAGCGACCATGCGGCGAACCATCAAAGGATTCGTTGGCGCCGCCTGCGTTCACCGAAGAACCACGTCGACGTCTTACACGATGACTTACATCGGACTTTACACGTTGTTATTCCTTTGTTTCGCACGGAAAATTCCCTCCGACGGAGATAAGTCGGCGAATCCCAAGAAGGTACAGAGTGTGAAAGAATCGTCGCGTATCGAAGGAACGATCTCTTTTGCGACAAATTGATCGCTTACAGATAGAATTCTTCGTGTTTGCCACTGTTAGGTTATTTTCACTCTTGGCTTGCCTTCTCACACTTCACTTATCTTCGATCTCGATTAATCGTTTTTTCTCAGACTATTAGCGCTCGGGAACAACGATCGTTAGTTTCTTTCAGTTCCTAGCGGAATTCGCGGAATGATGAATTATATACAAGATACTTTTTGTAGCCTTACGTTTAATTTACGATTAATTTATTGCCCCGAGGCAGACTGAATCGCGATAAATTTCACACGTAAATCGAATGCAAATTACAAATAAATTACACCCCTATTCATCGTTTGACTGGCATGCAACTTCTGTGAAACAATTTCCCTCTGGCTTCGCATCGCTCCCTGTTCCTCTCTTTCTCCGTTTCGCTTGTCCCGTCTATACGCCACCTCTCTCTTCCCTCGCTCGTCAGAGTCTCGCGTATCAATCAACTAATTGCTCTATGAGCCAATTATATCGTTATTTAATTAATTACAAACGCGCAATTGCCGCTACGCCACCGCCGACGCTGGCTCGACGCCCTTTGCTTTCTGCTCCATGCCAACTAATTACAACCCGTTCCTCGATTTCTGAATTGCCGTTACCGTTACTCTGTCTTTCTATCGGTTATCTTGCGCGTTCGTGATTCGCAGGTACCGTAGAGAATCGTCAGCCCTCCCTTGCAAACTGGAATTCACTTGCTACCAGCCGCAGAAAATGGGAATGGAAAATGGGACGACACGGTGCTTCAATTATCTCAACTCTGTTTAACAACCCTCCTTGTATTATTCTCGATTCTGTTCGCGTGCCAGGCTCGATACGCATAAATTCACTTGCGGCGCCATTTTCACCGTTATGTATCATATCATTGCGTTTACTTGGAAATCAAGGATAATTATCAAGGAAAGGCGAAAGGGATAAAAAAAGACTCGTTACGAGTTTATATTCAACGTAGATTTTTCAAGATGCAACGTACGTATGTAGAATTCTTCCGTGTTGATAATTGGTCGATAGAGGGGAAAAAAAAGAAAAAGAAAAGTAAAAACGTTTTCTAGTTGAACATCTGTACTCGCAATCGATACTACTTATTGTCAGTCTGTTATTACTCGCGGGCCAAGGCTTACGAATCGTATACACAAGGAAGTGGTAGATCCCTACGTTGAGAAGTTGTAAACGTAAGCGTATCATTATCGCCGTGAAGGTACGCTCAGACCACATCGGTTTTCCCATTATCAGCCCTTTCAAAGTGTATCGATCTTACCAAACTTGTCAACCGGCGCAGTCACCGTTCTTGTCTGTACGGAAAACTAAAATTACAGCGGTACGTACCACGATTCATCGACCGAATCTACCACACAAACCGAACATTACTCTCGCTTTTTGCGAATACTATGCGCTTCTGAAATTTGATCTCAGTTTCTCCAAACATTCCGCCTGACTTTCTTTGTCGCAGAAATCCAGCTACTTTCGGTTCGCCGGTTATTCGCGACTAACGCAAAAGTACACTTTGCGTCGTTCATCCACCACGTTTATATGGGAACTTTTAACGAAAATCATAGCTTTCTATGATCACGGAAGCCGTATTCTTGCGTGGTTTTTCTCTTTAGAATCGCAAAATGATAACGAACCCGCGTGGCGTATCGCCGTGAAAATCATAGTCGGATTAAAAGAGGGGAAAAAAGAACAAAGGACCACAGGAAAGATATTCCTTCGGCCGATGCCTATAGACTTTATGCCCTGTCGTAAACCTGCAGTCCTTCTCCTGCTGTAGAAGGCGGTGTCTTCTGCCACCTTCGACTATAAAAGGTAACCGATCCTGTTCTCTGTGGCTAATGAGCCGTGTGTGTGTTTATACGATTTGCGATTCGACTACCGGATCCTGCTGGCCCCTGTCCCATGGTTAATTGGAATTTATTAAATACCACTTGATTCAAATTCATTCTAAAAAAAAAAAAAGAGAACGCCATATCAAAGAAGCGGTCGACTCGTCCCTCGTGATGCGACCTCTACGAGGTCTAACGAATTACGATTAACATCGCGGTCAGTTATTAAAATCGTAGCGTTCATCTCGATGGAAAATAATATTTACGACGGTAACGGAGAATCTTCTATAGAACCGAGATGGAATGGGCTCTCAACGAGTGAAAAGGAAGGACTCGCTGGTCTGGAATTAAAGCGTACCACCCAGTGACGCCCTGGACCACCTAGGGGTCGACAGGGGCGTTGGTACGAGGCGTCCTTGATACGCCTCTGCGCGTGCTGTAAGAACTTCCCTGGAGCCGGTAGCTCTACACGCGTCATTCACTCGTGGATAAAGATTGCACCCGTCGCTCTACGAAGCGCGTGTACCAGCCAAAATCGAAATTATGCTCGCAAGGGCGAGGGCGTGCCCCTGGACTGCCCTTCGACGTTCAACGCAGACCGAACGAGGAAAAACGCGCGACGGCGACACGAGTTACCTTCGTTCTGCTCTCTTTGTTTATAACGTGGCAAGCCGGAGTTAGGATTTCAGTCACTTAGCTTTGACGTCTTAAAATTCTATCCTGATCTTGGTACGGAATGCACCAAGTTTCCGTAGCATAGTAACCAATAGAAACGAGGACACATCGCGTTTCATTTTTCAAGATTCTTCGAAACGTTCGAAGTTGCCCGCTTTCTATCTTTTAAGTAGATTTATGTTGTACAGACTATTAGGAAATAATGACCAAGCATTTCAACATTAATCTTACCATGTCCGGTGAAATGACCGGTTTCAAAATTTAATTTATAGTTGTATATTCATCGTTATTCCATTTGTTCGTCTAACTTTATGTAAATTCTTATGTTATTTTGTATAATTTTGTATCACCGGGTCTGGTAAGGTAAATTGTACGCTGAAAAGGATTAAACTTTAGCTTCCTTCGACATCAGAATGGACGTTCCAACGAGTCGATACTTCCGTGAGCTTTCAACCTTATTTCGCATACCAACTAGGATCTATCGAACTTACTGTTCGTTAATCGATCGTTTCGAGCAACGCATTGATCGTTGGTCCAGACTATAACGAACCGTTTTACTCGACGTTTTGAAAACCATGCTTTTGCGACCAACTGTTACCTCGCAGATGACGATGCTCGTCTTCCACAGAAAATATAACGAAGTGACCGTATCTCCAACATCTGGAGGACCGCTCCTTTGCGGTCTGTCGTCGTGACACGGGAAATCGACGCACCATGTGTTAACACGTGTTTAACACGACACCTTTCGTTCTTCGATTCAAATCTCAACGTGAGTACCGCCGCCGAATCTTATATTTGCGCCTGAGATAAAAGTCTGATTATTCCTGGGATCGCGATAGCTTCCCGAGGAATTTTAGTTCGCCGACAAAAGCAACGGAAAAGAAGTCGTAATAAGGGTAGAGTAGGCGGAGTTTCATCCAGCGAGGATACCGCGAAGGATTTTCCTTTGTTCTACCGACATCCGTTTGGTCGAAACATGGTCCGAAAAGGAACCCCGTCTCGAAATGCAATATTTCTTCCATTCGTTAAGCGCCGTAACGAATCGTTTAATCTCTGTCAGGCCCTCGCACGATGCGTAGAAAACAAATATCGAAAGAGGGAACGGCTGCCGATCGTTGGAGCCGCGGGTATAGTCGATCGACTATCGTGCTTCGATTAATAAAGAAGGCCGAGCGAGAATGTCTCAAAAGGATTTGACACGCGTTCAATGAGAAACGGTCACCCAACGTACCGCGTGTCCTCGTAATCGGATCCGAGTACTTTTATATCTTCTATCGACGGACCATTCAGGCGCCAGTTCAGCTGTTTCCGGTGGGCGTTCACGTGAAAACGGGTTCGCGATTCTTTCGGTACCGGCCGAAATGCAACGCGCGCAACCCTCCGCTGCGTAGTTGCAGACGTCCTATGGTAAAAGAAAAGAAATGAAAAAAAAAAGAAAAAAGAGTGGAAAGAAATAAAGAAGAGGCACAAAGAGAAAGGGAAAAGAGCGCGCGAGAGGAAAACGCTCGTAGCGGGTCCGCAAAGCAGCAAAGGGTGGCCGCGTACAGTTCTTGCGCATATCTCAGGGGCGTAACCGGTGACCTCCTGCCGATGGGGCACGCCGGGTACTTCAGGGTGCCCCTACGTCGAATTATCGTCCCAGGAGGTGCCGCACCGAACTATCCCTCCTCTTTCACTCGTTTCGCTTCTCTCTTCCCTTAACGGTGAACGCCGCGATGATTGCTGGTGTCTCGAGTTTCCTCTCAGCACGTGCGACCGCCTGCCTACGTCCCACCGTGAGACTTGCCAACTTATTGTCTTCGTTGTTTGCTCGGTTTACTAGCGCCCCGTTCACACCTTGCTACGTCGACCGACGCGTCTCGTTCCTGCATACCCGTCTATGCTATTCCCCTGTATACGATCCTATGTACGCGGCGAAGCTTCGAGTCGTTAGAGGATCAGGTACGCGAGAACCTGACTCGGTGAGTGCGTATATACATTGCCGTTCGTGGAAATCGGGACACCTTCTAGTCGCATGGAATGTAATAATCGGATCAGAAGTATGTACCTGCGATAACGATCCGAAATATGTAGTAGAAATTAAGAAGAAGAAAAAGAACGAATCAAAGTTAGCATATTGAAAGAAGCTTGTCCACTCGCGTTAATCCACAGTGTCGGCAAATAGAATTTAATTTGAGCAGATAGCTAAATGGGCCGAGAAGGAAGATCAACGAATTAATAGATTAGAAAGCTTACAGTGTACAACTTTGTTTCGCGACAACGTAACCAAGTTATATTATGGAACGGAATGGCGTGTCGGAATCAGCGAGTGGAAATCGCGAACCATAAAATCATAGATCCAGAACAATAACGTCTGTGCACGACAGAAGCCGATAAAGATTCTCTACGAGTCGAACCTTGTCAATTCGTTTGCTAGAAATGCATGGCGCAACGCTTGAGACACAACAGGTTCGCCTCGGCTGCGTTAATGATCGGCGACGAAAATAATGTTTTCGCGTTGGATAAGACATCCACGTGCCGAAACTGCAATTGCGCGCAGTTTGAGGGCCGCGATTAATCTGGAGATTAAAGCGAGAAACTTTGACGGATGTAATTGACGTGGAGAAAGGCCGAGAGCCCCGCAGAGCCAGAGAAGGTAAATAAGAATGGTAATTATTGTAATCTGCGCGCAGTGGGAGGACAGCTGGGAGGTCCTGCTACTCTCCTCGCTTCAGCCGTATCTAATATCGGCCGCTACCGCGAAATTATCTTCTCAGGAGGTCCATTCTTCTAATTTGTATTATTATTTAAGTCGTCTATAATTGAGATTACGTCGTGAACGTGGAAGACACCGTTGTCACGCCTCGCGTCTGTTAAATACGTTTTACGTCTCGAAAACGATTCCACGCGTTTACGCCATATCCAGCGACGTATAATTATCTTGATTGTTCGAAATGAAAACGAGTTACACGCGACGAGTAAGAAGTCGCGATTCGATCGCGGCCGGCCTTTCGATTATCATCGAAATTGTTCGTACGCGAGTACCGTGCCACTCGCTGGGTAACTTACAGAGGGGACAAGCATTTTTCGATGGCTCGTTTTTACGTGAATTCCCTCTGCCGTTATTTGTCGTATTTACCGCGTATGATTGTATGTTTTCCAAGATATCTCGAAATGATTGCACATCGGCTATACATTCTCTACCTTGCCATTTTCCTATTACGTACAGTAACGTTGCGACGATGCGCTATATTATCGTGAACGCTATACGTCGAATACGATCCTTGTCGAATAACGATGAATTTCTACCGACGTATTTACATATTGTTTCTCGATAAAATTCGCTGTCGTTTCTTCCCTACGTGTATAACCGTCAGCTACCGATAACGCGTTCGCGTTTCCCCCCCAACATATCTCAAATATCAGTCAGAATGTTGTTTATTACTTTCCTCCTCTCTTTCTCGAAGGCTGAAGCTAAAATTTATTTACTCGGCAAGCAATCCGCCAATATGGTGGCGAGAACGGACGATAATTAGCGTTACGAAATTAATAAAACTGGCGGTGCAATCGCGTGTCACGATTCATCGTGAATGCGATTCGACACGAGTAAGAGGTGCGCGCGTCTCAGGTGAGCTATCAGGTTGTTCAGGTATCGTCCTGCCCCGCGAACACCATTGGTTGAGAAAAGACCACGCCTGCTCACCTGCAACTAACGCGTTTCATAGTGGGGGCAAGACTTACCAGGCACTGACGTCACAAAAGTCACGCTACTCCTGCCAGGTAAACGTTGTCGGAGACACTGTCTCGTCTTGTGACATTTTTCTGTCACGCATCGATAGACCGCGTCGATCGTTGCTACGTATATTAAGAGACAAAGTAGCTGCACGATGTTACTGCAACGCGTAAACCAGCGTACGTAACTTACCGAGGTGGAGTGAAATCGATACCAGTTTCACGACTTTTCCCGAAAGAAAATTGATTGGTTCGTCGGTGGAGAAAGAAGGACGGTGCGTAGCTGGAGAATTAAAGGGAATGGCTGTTGATTCAGCGAAGGTTTCGTGGCGCGGAGGAACGCGTGGAACCCTAACGTGTATGAAAATTCATGAGCGCCTGAAGTCAAAGGCAGTTGATATCCATATTCAGAAAATGGCGTCGTTAACATTAAATGGGTACCATTATGCGCGGCTACCAATACACGCTCGGATCAACAGTCGCGTGCATGTGCAACAAGCCGGTTACGACTCCCAGGGGTGCCGGTGCGGCGTAGAAACGAACGTTCGTAGCTCGGAACGTGCACGTAGATACGTCGGCGTCTCTGAGGCGCACCACGTCTCTCCACGACATTGCTGTTTGGCATGCGACGATAGAAGTCGCTTCGACCGCGCTATCATTTCGAGCCGTTCCATTCGAAAAGGGTGTGACTCGGGGTGTAATTTAAAAAAAGAAAACGAGAACCGATTACTTTGAGATTACCGCACAATACAACGCCATTAGCTCGCCTATCCTTTCACGGTGCGTGTACTAGACCAGCGTACGGTAATTATTTGCCATCGCCACCGTGGTTTCGCCTAATATCGAGCGCGGAGGCGAGATCCCGGCTTTAGCTGTGTATTAGCGATCGTTTTCCCAATAGTCGCCGCCTACCTTCCACCTCGCGCTGCTCGATTTCCGATCCGTGTTGCGGCGTTTTCACCGCTGATTACACATTCCGCCGATCAAAGAGAACTTGGCTGTCTTTAAAAAGGAAAAAAGCAACCAACGCCAACGATCGATTCTTTATGCGCAAAGTCCTTTAGAATTCTCCGGCTTCCTCTCGAAACTCGTGAAAATCGTGCACGAGTCAAAGGTGTGTTCCAACGAAGAAGAACTCGCTTCCAGTCAATATTGACGTATGCAGAACAGGGATAACGGAGATATTGGATGTTTCCGGCGGATTCGAGAAACGGGACGAATCTCTTCGCCCCTTGCGTCGCTCTTTTACCCCCTGTTTCGCTAGATTTGCCTTTATAGTCAGAGCGCCATTGTGGCATGTTCGGTGGAGCAAATGCACATCGGTTGCTCTTGGATGGGACTGTCGCGTTCATACGTAAGCTTCGATACTTGGTCGCTCGTGTATACGTGCACACCGCGCCGATTCGTCTGTGTGCAACGGGTGGTACGCATACACCCTGTAGTGCGTGTATTTACATATCAAAGTGACTGTCTCTCACACCCTACGGCCACCCTGCGCCAATCCGTTAACCCATAGCGCGTTTAGAGAATCGTTTCAGACTCTCGCGACTCTCCTCGTTGTTACTTGGAACGCGTTTCCGTAGCAAAGGTTCGCGTCTTTGCGGTTAAAATTCCAAAGGTGTAATCCGACAGGCATGCGACTTTCATAAGTAATCGAATGGCCGCGGTATTAATTGATAGACCGAGGATGATCGTGCACTTATGGGATATTTAAGGCTGCAATGATGTATCGCGATAACGTATAGAACGTAATTAATATCTAGGCAAAAATATATAAAATATCTAATTATACTTCCATGAGAAAAAGAAATGAATTTATAATATAAATCACGATACTCGTTATAATATTCGGTAGATGAAAGAATTTCTATTTAGATCCCATTTCTTTGGACGTATTTATAAGAGTCTTCGGGCTATTAATTAAGTAGCAGATTAAAAGGGTTTGGGGTAGCCAGGACCTATGGCGGTGAATTATTAACGGATCAAACTGGAGATTTTCAATAGGAAGTTATCGGTGCTCGATCATTCGATGATCAACAGAGTATACCGCGTATACCGCGCATAGTAGTCAATAACATCCATCACCGTCTCGCAAATTTGTCAACGCCGAGAGGCGACCGAGCGATTAGCTTGGGGGTGCCCGATTCATAGGCTCCCCATAGGCCTGCTCTTCCCAGGTTCCCACGTTGGAAGGGTGCAGCATCACGATAAACACCCCGTCTCCTTTAATTCACGATCAAATCCTCCTGGTAAAAGCGACGTCGTCTGCTCCACTAAATCCGTGGAAATTCACCGCCAGAAATGCTCCCGTCGTCCAAACGTTTCTTCAAAGTTTGAATTTGTCAGGGTAGTCGATAAGCTTTGTCCTCTGTCGATCAAAAAGTCTCGTCCTTTACGATAATGCGCGATACTAATTTTTCAACGCGTAAATTATTTTAAAGCAATCTGTAACTGCTTTGCTTCGATGGTGTTTTCTAGATTCGATGATTTTCCAAAATCTGAAATAGTATATAGTTAGTTATGGAATCGAATTATTCGAATGGATATTACCGTTTGCTTGAACTTTTATAAGAAGAGAGAAGATCCTTCACAAACGTGATGTAATAATTCATTTAGCCGGGACGTATTAAAAAATTTCCCGACCGAAATCCGAATAAAAGGAACAGGCTCGTAGCACAGCGGCTACGAGTTTCTCCGATTACAGCTTATTAGAGCTCCTTCGATGTAGGTTTTTCCGTTTTGTAGATTCTACGCAATAGAAATAAGAGCGGTGTCGAATTGCATCGGGCTAATCTTGCGAGGTCGGCGTTCGATTTCCCAACAAAAAATCGCCTAGTCTGACTGCGAAGCTCGACGGAGCTAAATTAGCCTTATTAGAGGGGGAAGGCAATGCCTAAAAACGTTTCTCGCTTTGATTCGCCGGTCGTTAGATCATCCTACTAAAACATTTCGCTAAAATATTTTACTAGGAGAAGATTGCACGATAATGAGAGGAAAGGACGAGGCGCTGGCTTCGAACGTATCGCATTAACGTAATAACGTTGCATCGTTAGCGTCAAGTTTAGTAGATTAAGCGCGTAGATTCAGTCTCCTCGAAATCAGTCGCTGTAGTTGCGCGCGTGATTAAAGATAATTAAAGTTTTATGATGAAAACGGCTACCTCTATCGCGAGATAGAGGCAAAAGTTAAGAAGAGAAGAAGGGAACTGCGAATAACTGCGAGAAGGAGTTGTTGCCTAGGAATCGAGTTTTTTCCTTCGTATCGAGAGCGGTGCTGATGTTTTCAGTGCGGTTAATCCGAATCGTAAACGGTAATTTGCGGAAGCAGGTGGCTCGTTTGAAACATAGAGGCGAAATGTGTTCTTTGCCGTACGGTTGAAAGGAATCCATCGTTCGGCTCAAGTACGGACAACGTGAAAATCGCTAGGTACTTTACGAAGTCCGGTAAACGTTACTCTCGTACGATCGAGGGATAGAGTTGTTATCGAAAGAGCGAACCAGAAACTTGTCTTCGGCTGATTTCCGAGCGCGGCTAAATTCGTCCGTGTGGCCTGCATAGGTTTACCGTATCGTTAAGACCCTCGCGGTAAAAGTAGAATAACTGGATACCGAATTCCGTTAGCGACTTGTATTTTCGTAACTGTATGTACGTATGTCCGGTATTTAAACGACGAATGTCTCGATATCGTTGACGTTGGAAACCAGTTTGTGAGAAACGGTCGATATAATTCTCGGCCGATCGAACGAACGATAGCTTCCGTCTACGAGACTTTTACGCGCATCGGTCGGCTAGCTGGGTGCAGTGGCTCCGGATCACGGATGATCTCGGCGACCTGCTGCTTCGGGGTCAAGGTAGGCCTCCGCCAATGGGTTCCCGCCGATCGAATACAGAAAATCAGCGGAACGACTTAATAAGACACGATTGCGGGACGATTGCTTCACCCTGCCGCTGTGTGACGATTTGCATACACGATTATAGACCGCGGAAGGCTGAACGAAGGAGAGGAAAAAAGGTCGAATTCCTTGGGAGAGGCAGGTCGAGGCGAAATGCCAAAAATGTAGCTATATCCGCCTGCATAGGTATTGCGCTTTACTCCAGTGCCACTATACCATTACATTCTCCGCGAACATCTGCTCGGTAACTTGGTTACTTTCTCACCGAGATGTACGCGAGTTACGCACAGTTTCCTGTCAACGATGTACATCGCCATTCGTAGGTGTCAAGACACTTCCTGACATTTCCTACGAATTAAATACTTTCCTTTTCTACATATCTTATTATCGCTTAGCGCTTCACACGTATCGTACCTATGTGTTCCGCAGCAAAAATTGCTGTCCAAAATGTCTTCCAACAAACGTAACGAGTGTTTTGATGCTTACAACGTTCGTTAAAGTAATGCGTAACGCATATTAGTCTCGTACGAAAGTTGATTATCGATCGGAATTTAGTATTCGCGTAAGATGACAATCCAAAATCTACATATAGTTTGTAGAAATTATGTATAGGAGAATAACGAATTAATTATGTATTGATTTTGCAATTTCTTGCCCAGATCTTATCGCAACATTTCGAGTCGATTGATAATAGTTATCGACGGTCGTGTAGGCGAAGATCGGTCATCGAATCGATCGTGTTCACGCGTTCAGGAAAGATATTATCGTACGAGAGCGAAAATAGAGAAGAGGTTGGTTTCCACGATTATTCTCGGAGACACCTTCTATACAGACATCACGATCGGTAGCAGAGTCGTTGTTGGAAGGACCGGTGAACGTTGCCGGCGCGGCGTTCCAACGGATACGCGCATCACATGAATTAGAGTGCGCGTATGGTCTTTTATTAGATTCGCCACCGGAGTAATAACAGCTCGATAATTTCGTTGCGAGAGGACGTAATGACGATGCCGGAGATGGAGGGGAAGCAGCGTGCCCGGAAAAAGAACGGATCGCATTTGATCGCGCTTTTGCGACAACACGCGACGCCGGCGTCACTTTGAACGTAACTTTTCCAGCCACGGTATTCGATCGTTGTCGTGAAAAAGCGAGTAAGCGTTCGCGAGTCAGACCTCCGTTCAACGGAGAAGCGGCGAAGGTAGGTTTTAACGACCGTCGAGGAGGCATCGTTAACGTTCCTTAATTGCGAAATAATTGCGGAACCTAGCCTAAAGGAGACCGATAAAGCGGTTTCCAGACGAGGCGGTCGCTCGATTTGACGAAATTCATGTAAAACGCGGGAAGAAGAACGATCGCCGAGCGATGACGATCGTTCGTTGGAGGAACGCGAGTCTCGGCAACGAACTACCGTAACGAGCGAACTCGTTCTCGAATTGCTCGCGAAGTCGAGGGTGAATCGAAGCGGCTCAGGTCGATAATCAATTACGTTGGTGAAACGTATACGGCGATTACGCTGTGCACCGCTGCTGAGCAAATTTCAATTACGGTGTACAGCGTACTTGCGCGCGGTTCTTTCGTTCCCGGGGGAATTATCGGGCCGCGTCGACCGATTTTCTACGAGCAACCGCGCACCATCCACTCGTTCGATAAGATCGTGATAAAGCGAAATCTCTTCTCGCGGAACGGAGGAAAAAAAGGATCGGACCGCCGCCACCGCGTTTTATGCAATTCTACACCGGAGGGAGAAAAAAAAAAAAAAGGAAGAGGAGCGTTCTTCGAAACTGTTGCGTGATAGAAAATGATTACTCATAGTTGTGCAACGAGCGGCTAATCTATGCAAAACAGGAAAACGAATCATTACCGAGATCCTCGGTTTATCGCGCATCAAACCGCATCCGGTTTTAGTCAGAGGAGACGATATTCCACGGATATATCGGCTGACTTGAATCGCGAGATGGACGTTTCGGGGCATGGAAGACGGGCGTAGCGTGGGTGGAAAGATCAGATTCTGTCACCCGAGGTGGCTCACGAGCAAGGCGGCAACATCAAAGGCCGCGGCAACGATTCGTGCGAGTCCATCATAAGCTTTCGCGAGCCTTCGGTCTCTCGGCGCGGATCGAGACGTGACGCGAGCCAAGCGATTTATTTGCCATTGCCGCTCCTCATTTCATGCGACGTGCCGCACACTCGATGCGATTCTTCGTTCTCGGTCGCCTGCGATACTTCGCAAGGACGGCAACATCGTTTTATTCCTGAACGAACGATTTACTTCTATACTTTCGCCAATAGATCGACTTGGAAACGATTCTGTAAATTTTTCCGTAAAAATATATAGATACAGAGAAAGGCGGCCTTACATGGTAAAAGGAAATACGACGAATCGTTCGTGGCGCCCGATTAAGACGTAAGACGGACTTTCTCTGAAAGGCAGTCCAGGTTGAGGTTCTCGGAGGTTGCCTGCCAATTCATCCGAAGCAGTTGTACTCTTGCAGGCTTCTCCGCCTATCCACGCGACTCTCGAAGGCACCCACGAACACGAGCGAAGCCTGTAATTCGCGTGATGAGGCCGCTCGATCGCGACACTCGAGGACAAAAATGTCTGCGCGAATCAAGGTTGAAGGCTTGGCAAACGACCGTGTCCTCCAAGAAGAAGCAACGTTGATAGCTTCTCTTCCCTTCAACCCCTGTAAGCACAATTTTCTTTCCCTCTCGTTTCTCTTTTTCTTTCAAAACCGCATTTACAACTTGCCAGTCTGAGACTTTGACGCGAAATGGCAAACGATTCTTCGGGAAAAATTGGAATTTTCAATTATTCGTCGTCTTATCGTTTCCCTCGCCCTTCGCTTTTTACGCTATGGCATCCTACAATATCTTCGGGGATGATCGCGCGTGCAGATGCGGCTTTCGAGCGGTGCTGCCATCTCTCAACTCCGCGTTCGAACCGTAACTGCGAGATTCGAGTAATCGGAGAGCCGGAGAAAAGAAATTGGCTGCCCTGGTCGTCGTGGGTGCAATTGCTTTGGGAATGTTAATCGTCGAGGATCCTCGAGTCGGCCGGTGGTCCGCGAGATCGACTTTACGTTTTCAATTTTCGAGCGTACGAAGTGTGCAAAAACACTCGTTACATTGTCATGTTACATTTTCGCCAATGTTCGCTGACGATCTCCTCCCTTTCTCCGTTTTTCTTCTACCTGCTATGGAACATAAAGTCTACCTTCGAGCGATATCGGAACAATGCCACAGAAGATGAAAAAAACGAAAATGGAAAACCTCGTTGCGTATCATTACGTATCTTAAAATCATTCATTGCGTGCATGTTTGCCGATGACTTCTTCCGTTTAGTAAAAAGTATAATGTCTACTTCCAAGCGATATTAGAAGAGTAGCACGGAAGATAAAAAAGCGTAGCGTGAGCAATGCCAACGTTTTTACAGCCTTGTTGCGTATCATTACGCATCTCGAAGTTATCCTTTTCGCGAATGTCCGCTCCGATTTCTTCCTCCTCTCATTTCTCCTGTCCACTACGAACACCATATTTCGATATTGGAACAGTAACGTGGAAGACGAAAAAATATAGCGCGAGCAACAGCCATCATCCTTGCAACCTTGTTGCGTATCATCGCGTATCTTCGAGTTATCCTTTTCGCGAATGTTCGCTGCTGATTTTCCCCATTTCCCGCTTCTCGTGTCTACTACAAACACCATATTTCGATATTGGAACAGTAACGTGGAAGATGAAAAAATATAGCGCGAGCAACAGCCATCATCCTTGCAACCTTGTTGCGTATCATCGCGTATCTTCGAGTTATCCTTTTCGCGAATGTTCGCTGCTGATTTTCCCCATTTCCCGCTTCTCGTGTCTACTACAAACACCATATTTCGGATGATATTGGAACAGTAACGTGAAAGATGAAAAAATGTAGCGAGAGCAATGCCCATCGTTTTCACAACCTTGTTGCGTATCGGTCGAACGCGTTAACGAGGATCGTTTCATCGGCGATTAACCCTCACCCTGACTGACCCCTGGGCCAGTATTTGCGGGCCTCTTTCGGAAATTGGTTCGTCGTTCTTGCCAATTTCCGTAGATTGCTGTCCGTCCCCCTCTTCGCTCTCGATCTTGCCTCGCTTTCTTTTCTTCGTCGATTCGCTGTGGCCGTCGTTCGCTACAAATTGTGTAAATTTGCCGGCTAACTATTTATCTTTATGACCGAACGACGAACCCGATCTTTCTCCCCTCGGAACGCGTTCAACGTTTCCGCGGATCGCTGGACTTCTTCGTGGTCGTAACCGTCGTTACGCCGTCTTTTCTTTTCGACGAACGCCAGCTTCGTTTCCAGGAAACGAACTCTTGCATCGTCGATTCGCTATTAACGTTTTGTCGTGATAATTCAACCGGAAGGCATAGGAAAGTTCTTCGGGCAGAATCGTGAAACTTAGATTCTGTCTGACACGATCGCCCTAATATTTTTCAATGTTTCTTTATTTTCCAATATCTTTGCAATTTCGCAAAACGTGCTACAGCTTATCAATCGCGATGAAATTTTATCTAAACGTTCGTAAAAACAGAACGAACATGTATATTTCACGATCTGATAATTTTGAAACATTTGGGGTTCTGTATGGTCGATGCGCCACGTAACAACGTCTTAAGCGAATTTTCACCAAGCATGCGTGTCCTTTCGAACAAAGTTCCATTTATCCCAAGTTTTATCGTCTCCTGGTTACAGCTTCCTTCCGTTTTAAGTATCATTCATGGATGAAAATCGACGTGCGTGTGTCGTCGGCACGTGGCCGATTTGTCAGAAACTTTCGACTATATCCGTACTGTTCGACAATGGAGTGAAAGAAGAGCCGCGTACGGAATAGGGAGAAGGACAAGGGATGAATCGGTGATTCGTAGGTCGCGCGACACCCTACTCACGACCCCTGCGGACGTATTAGCCTTATGGTGAAAAGGTATGCGGCGTGGTCGGGCCTGGAGCAAACAGGAAATAGTTCGGAGCTTGGTAAGATCGGGGTTGATCCAGAATGTCCAGTTTATCGTCAGCCATTTTCTGGAGCGTCCACCTCAAGTACCCGGTTGCCACGGCCTTGGGCAGTAGTGGCCACTTAGCCGCTCCCTAATGATGGAAACGAGTTGCCGAGGGTCGGCCGAGTACGAGGGATTCGACCCTCCCGACTTCGGCAATCGTACGTTTATCCTGACCAAAGGATACTTTCTATCGAATGGAAAGGGGTGAGGTAGGCGGTCGTAAAAACGGACCCAAGTAGAAGGTTTGCGCAAGAGATCGTAACGAACGCTTCTCTCGTTGTAGCGACCTTTGAATCGACCTACTTGTACTGGTCAAAGAAGCGTTTGCTGGACTTCATCGTTTATCGAGCAACAACTGTTCTATCGGTTTGCAATCGTGTTTGTTACGAGACGAGCTAGTAAACAGGAAATACAATGGCTACGAAAACCATTGACACACACTGTTGATCGTCGATCGAGCTTAAGATTAGAATTATTTTTCCTATCTGGTTCTACATTTCATTCTCGCCGTATCAAATATTCGTGGTAGATTATTACCAAATGATACGAACTTTGATTCGTGTGGATTTAATTAATCGGTACGTGAATGGTATAATAAATACAACTCGATACTTTTGCGGTCATAGGACAGAGCTGACAGGTACGAAACGTTTCAAGCTGAAACGAGTATGTGAGGAGATGAATACGCAGGGTTGTTTGGTAATGTTAGTACAACGTTTCGTAAACCTACGGTGTATATCAACGCATCTGCGTACTACAACGATATTCATACCGTTTCTCTCGTACATGCCTCGAAAATACGCTTACATTGGAAGGAAGGAAACACATGGTGATAAACAGGCATTCTGTTTAGTTACACAGAGAACTCGAGCGCGACCCGAGGGGTCCTCGAGTATCGGAACGAATGATATTTATCGCGCGGGCAAATCTGAAGTCTGGTCGAATCCCAAGGGTGGTCCACGCGCGTCTGTGCCTCTCGATAAATAATATCCACAGAGTGGTCATAAAGTGAAAATAGTACGGACGTTTATCCGTGAGGAAAACCGCAGGGAAAATGTAAACGGCTCGCAACGATCCATGATTTTTTTACGACCGTGAAAAACACTTCTTTTCCTCGGGCAAAGTCGATACCTTCGAATGGGAAAGGTTGCCCAATTTTTATTTACGACCACGAAGAATCTCGCGTCTTCTTAGCGGAGATAATTTTCAGAGGATGATTGTCGGAGACCGCAATGCGTCAAAAAACGCGGCTTAATCCCTTTGGTTTTCTATGAATCGGATCCCCGACGGTTCGTTCTGAATGAACCGAAGGTGAGCTATTAGCGTCCTGCTTGGTCAGATGAATGAACGGTCGCTCTTTTTCGATCCTTGCGAGTCGCACAGGTTGCGCCCTGCTGAGAAACCCGTAGACCCAATTCTTACGGGTTGCTATACGTATCGCCACCTATCGACATTCGATACTAATTGCCCTTCTCCGCCTTTTATCCGTCCAATCTTTTCAGGGTTACGTTTGCGTAACCTATTTTACCTTGGGATATATAAAAATAGCTTCGATAGCTAATTGCACGGATCATGATTATTATATGGCGGGTTACGGTGGAAACGTACGCGTGGCAAGTCTGCTCGAACGAGTATTAGTTATAGTAGTATCACCGAAGCAAGAAGTCGTGATTACACGAAGGGGCTGAACCTGAGTGCGCTATTAAACTATCTGTAATGAACGTGTCACGTACGAGTTCCATATCGTACGGATAAGCGTCACGTTCATCCATGAATAGTCTGACTTTTATGAGTTTATCTGAAATTCAAGTACGTAATATGCCGTACAAATTTGTATACTGTAAATTCTTGAAACTTTGATCTACGCCGCTACGATCGCCGAACCAACAATTGCTCGATCCGTATAGAATTCGTGCACGTAGAAATATTCTATTATCGGAGCGTAATTATCGATAAAACATGGAAACGTCAACGACGCAAGAATATCGTATACAATGGTGTTCGTATGTATAGCGTACAGTCAGACAAATGTGGTAATCGTCCAGTTTCCAGTAGAGAATTCCCGAACGAAAGCACCGTGCGTGTAGAGATAAAAATCGTCGATGGAATGGCTGGTTTTTGTAGGTTGTCCGTGCATCCTTGGGCGATTCCTCTGTCGCCAGTGTGCAATTTAATGATCATTTCGCAGATGAGGGAGCCGATAAAGCACACCGGCGCACGGCGAGCGAGTCGAAATCGCAGCTCGCGAGATGCATGCTCCGACGTTATTTGTTACGTGCATAACGTACTATATACGGGATTGCGTGTAAAGAAGCATATATTCCCGGATGATTTATCGTCTTTTGGATGAAGAAGTCAGACGACAGGACGCGGGGGAAAGAAAGGACAGGAAAAAATACTGGCTGAAGCGAGAGAGCGGTAGCGTGGCGCAACGGACGAACAGCACGGAACGTGCACAGCGTTATACTGCACAGTCACTTTGAAAGAATCGCGGTACGCGTTTATCTTTACTCCGCCCCAGCCGTTAATTGCATTCTGTCCTCGCCAAAACAGATATTCGTCCGTTGAACAGATCCTGCCTGGGAAAGAACGCTTCTTTAAATCACACAGCGATCCTATCGTCGCTCGAAAGAAGAATATCCTCGTTTACATTCGGTAAACGTTTCGAGGTGTTGTCAAGCTCGGTTCGCGCGCTTTGTCGCCAACGCGACGACGAAGGGAAACGTCATGGTTCTGTCGTTAATAAGCTCGGCAGTTCGCACTTCCAGAAACAATTATTCGGGATGGCTGTTCGCGCATTCCGCGCTGCTCCCGATGTATATATATCGGACGAAGTGCGGATATGCCATAAATACTCGGGCGAAGCAGTATATCTCTTTCGCGTTGGTCCACGCCCAGAGCACATGCTGTCGGAGACACCTACGGCCCCCCTCTTCTCCTCCAGGAATCTTCTTAAGCTTCTTCTTGGGCCTCGACGAGGCCGTAAACCCCGTTCTCGGATCGCCAGAAATCCATCGCTACCATCGCGCTTGCCTGCGAACCTTGTCCGACGAATTCTCCACGGTGTCGAGCTGTTTGACACCTGACCTCGACGCCGTGCGTTTCTTTCTGCACGACGTCCAACCCCCTTCGACCGAGCCGATTCTCAAAAGCCGACGAGTATCGCCATCGGAACGTTCGGATCGGAATTAGATTCTCCTAACTGGAGACACAGTCTTTCTTTGTTGGAAAATTTTGCGGATTACGCTGTTTTCGAGGATCGCCGTGTGGTTTTGACAATAGCGCGGCGAGTAATTCGTCATCGGTCTTTTCAGCGTCGAATTCCTTAAAGGATCGTAAAGCGCAGATGGACCAGAAAGAAGGACGCGCTTCCTCCTGACGGTCTCCCGGCCGACTCATAAAATAAGCCTAGCGTAGACAGAAATCCGTTGGTTGGGTCTGGCCGAGGCGTTACGGAGGGCCAACTTTATCGCCCGGTGAACTCGTAACTCTTACGAGCAGTTCTTCACACCAGCGACACCGTACCGAGCCTCTACCCATTTCGAGACATTTTTACGTGATTTCGGAGACGCCCGATCGGTTATTTTCGGCAACGGTGCGAGCCACGGAAGCTTCCAGATCGTCCGAGGCTTCTCACGCGCTTCAACGCACGATTATACGCCGATAGGGAATGCGTTTGGTATGTTGGCCACGATTTGACGAACGACTCTGGTGAAATACCGCGATGCAACGTAGTAGAAGCGTCGATCGATTTTTCTTTCGATTTCTTTTTTCTTCTTTTCTCTCGATTCTTCCTTGCTGCTATTCACCGTATACAGCGTGCTAGATTACCGCAACAGCATGAGAAGGACATGGTATAGCCGCGTGAAAAGGGGCTGCATTGTTCAGCTACTCGAAAGATTTCTCGACTCGTCAATGGCCAACCATGTCGTGTCCTCTTTCCTACGAGGACGCGAACGAAAGGTACACCGTTTGCAGGTTTTCCAGCCCGAACTATCGTAGGGATACCATTTGTCATCATAGCGCATTATGGTCGCGCCTCTACGCCACGAAAATACCGCGGTCAGGAATTTCTATCCTCTCTGTGTGTTCGAAAGGGAGAGCGATCCGCGTCGAACATTGTTGCTCGGCATTTCGCACCGATTCAGTTTGATTTATGCATTCCGGTCCGGGCTGGAGAAACCAACCAGCAGCCCGACAATACACCGAGCCGAAAAAGAAACCACGGAAATGTCATCCTCTATTTTGGGGTGCGGCGTTTTGGTACCCCCGTTTGGTGGCGGCAATAAAGGACGAAGTTAGACGCTCGGGGACATCCTCGCGGCTCTCCGCTCGAGCATCTGCCAATATTTGTCATCTATTATCGGCGTCGCCTTGTAAACAGCGCTTTACGATCCGCTTGTTAAATGCCGCGTAGCACGTGCAACGGACCAACCGATCGTCTTGCGATCGATGATCGTTCGCCAGTTTCCTTTAATCCTGAACAAAACGACGCCGATTAATTGCACGTGAAGACGATTCATCCCCTTCGTGTACCGTCTTCATACGTTCGTATCGATACATTTCGCTCAACGAATAACGCACACATCCTCGCAAATTACAAGTCTACCTGTGTGTTCCAGGTATTATATTTCATCTTTACTACCGCGAGATCATTTACGTTTAACGATCGCTTAATGAAATACATCTTTGGATTATAGCTGTAGCCGAGGACCATCTGTCCGTGGTCGTTAGTACAACGCGACCAGACTAATCTTTTCGACTTTTTACGATCGTTCTACGTCGATTAAATCCGTGGGACGGTCGACTGGCTTCGTCGCGCGAACACGCCAGGACGATACGCGCAATTCGCAAGCGGAAGGAGGATTCCGAGTCGCAAAGGCCTATCTGCGGTTGCATGCGTGTATAACTCTCTTTCCATCGACCGGTCGTGCTATTATTCCTTCAGGCATATGTGTGACAGCTATTCAAAGGAAACGCTTCCGAAGACATTGGACGCCGAACGCGTTTCCCCATCTGTTGCCATTGCGTCGCCTGCGCTGCCCTCCGAGAATTACAGTTACCTTATTGTTGCCTGACGGCGAACAAAAACCTTCTCGCAAGATACACGAACGAAGAGGAAGTCAGAGGAGTGCGATTCTCCGACTGAACTGGTCTTATACGCGTATACAATCGATACGTAGCGAAGACACGCGATATCAACGACATCCTCGGGAAATTTCGTTTTATTAGGGTACGAGTATACCTCAAGATATGACGCGTGTTGGTTGCGTAATCGACGCTTTTGGAGTAGGGAATTTCGAATGTTGGGAAGAAAAAACCACTCGTCGAACGATCATTTTCGCGAACAATATGCAAACAGGTTGCGAACGCATAACGAATTGTTCGTAAACAGCGGCGCGGAAACGCCATGAGGTATCTTTTGTCATCCGCTTTCGACGTTTCTTCGATCCGATTTCTGAAACTACATCTTTGTTCGTGTTCGCACAGACTTTGACCGTCTGCGAGTTGCTGAGAAAATAGTAGAGTGATCGTAAAATGAACGCAAACATGTTACGTATACTGTACGCAAACTCTATTTGCAAGCGTGTATACTAATGAGTACCCATGTTGAAGAACAAGAGAGACGTAAAAAGGATATGCAATAAGCAGGCGGACAAACACGAGCAACCTTATTCCTTCCTTTCCTTATTTAAACGTACGATTTACGACGCGGCCGATATCCTCCTAGTCGCGTTATTTATGCACAAGTGGAACGAGATGTGCCGGGTGCCACCCTGACCCACCTGGGGGCGGAATCGCCTCCGCCCTAGCCGCCCCCGGGCGTATTCGGGTCGTGCGAACGCTGCACGGTACCGCAGGATATCGTTCGACTCGTTTAGCAAGAAGACGCGACGATATATCGCAATCCCATCCCCTTTCGAACTTCCCTCTCGTTTCCACGGAACGCCGAATCACCGAAAACCGTATTACGCGTAACGTGCTGCGTAGATACGAAGGGCTAGACATCGACGACTGGTTCGAGGCGCCATTACTTTTCCTCGATCTCCGCGTATCCGGCGTTATATATCCCGAACAATGCCTACGGGCGCGTAATGACCAGCCCGTATCGTGTCTCCTCGCGTAGCTCTCGCACGATCCCGTATGTCATAGGCGCGAGTCGTCGAATGTACGAGCACGCTCACGGGGAAATCGTGTCTAGAGAATCGTGTCTCGTGAATGCATTCTAGCTACACGTACGGCATGAATGCACGCGTGCACTCGTGTATGTCGTATGTGTATGCGTACCTTTATGGGTACATCGACGGAGACCTCTTACATGGCCATAGTTCAGAGGCGTGGTAGGTTCACTCCCAGGTGCGTCTCGTCCCGGGACGTACAATGCCACGTAGGAAACGACACCATCGGACACGCCCCGATCTACGTGCCCTAATATTCACTCGTGTCGTACCCCGTGTCGCACAGGGGTCGTCAAGCAGATGCACTGATACGTACACAGCTATAGATATTAAAAACGAGCGAATAAATAATCGAAACTGGGTCGGTTACGATCTGTTAAATAAAGCTTAAAGGAGAAAGGGATGGTTGCGTTTCTGGGATACGATCGCAATTATCGGACGGGGGTACGTGTTTCTCGTGCAGTTTGTGCGTCGCGAGATTGCCAGACCTCGAGGAAACAGATGCGACGAACGTTGCGGTTTCGCGGCAGACGACGCTGCAGATGCGGCGAGTCGCGAATCGCGCGACCATTCAGGCCACCCGACCGACAGGCCGTACAACCGGTCGATAAGAGTAGAAAAGGTTAGTAAAAGGATATGGAAAAAGGTACGAAGAACCGCGGCACCAGCGAAAGTTGACCAATTGATACACATGTGCGCGACCGCAGAGCATGCGAGATCTGCTGCTGCATCCTGTATTTAGTCGCATCTGACCCAGTTGCGCCGGTTCGCTCCAGAATTCGAGTAGCAGAAAAGAAGTTGGATAACCGCCGAATTGGCTTCCGTTTCGATGCTGCTGCGCCGTTCCGCGCCAGTTTCACCTCATTTCCCTTGCGAATTTCTTTCATCTCTTAGATTCGAGCGATCCGTTCGACCGATGCATTGTCCCCGGTGGTTCCAGCGAAAGAACGCATTTAATGCAAAATAGGACCGCCGACAATAGCATTATAATTGCGCGGTTCTTTGTCGTTCAGGCACAACGGATTTCTTCGTGCCCGCCTCTCTTCTGTTCGCGGGCTCCAAGAACTTTGCACATTCGCGAAAGTTTTTGACCTCGTTTAACCACGGCTCGACCAAAACGAACGAAAAGTTCCACGGCTATTGTCGGCTAGAACCAGTCCGACGACTTTCCCGTCGCGAACAATCCGGACGAATCGTCGCGAACTTTTCCACGATGCACAAAGCCCAGGAATTAAAGTTCTTCCTCGAATTCGACGTCATTTCTCTGCGCCTTGAGTTTCATCGTCTCGACGTAGCACGTACATATACGGTACGCGTCCATAACTCGAATATCCGGAAAAATGATAGGAAAAAGTGTTGCGGACGAAAGTCGTGCGGTGTAGCCGAAGCGTCGTGCAAAGGTGACGTTGCGATTTTCGGGCGGATCAAATTCGAAGTATCTTTTCGTCTCATTCGTATTTGCCCAAAAATTTGAGCGTCTCCAGTGAAACATTCTGGTTATAAGTATTTTGACCGAGGATATCTAGACATCGGATTTTTATCTTCGTCGAAATTACGTAATTGCTGCGATATACGTCTAATTGTGTCGTGGAAGAGCTGTGTTTATACGACGAATTACACTAGAAGCGGACGTTATCACGAGATAATTGCGTGGCGTTTAAACGACAATTAAAACGCTCGTAGGAAAAACAGTCTTTTTCTAGAACAAGGAAAAGATCTTCAAACATCTGTTCGGTACATTTCAATTCTTCTACGCGAAACGTACCGCGCGATTGCTGCGAGTGTATCTAATAACTACATACGTCGCAACAGGATCGTGGCTGATTGCATTAGGAATTTATGAATCTGATATGCGTCACGCTCATAGAAAATTCCACGTTTAAACCGTCGGACGAGCCCCAAGTCGGTTCGCAAACTTAGTTTCGCAGTTCCGGCGTACACGGTCGAGTCATGAACGTGGACGTGGACGAATGACAGGCTTTCCGTTGAATCCGTTTGGCCGTATCCGCGAGAGAGCGAGAGAGGAGCTAGGCACCGCGGTCAGCTCGAAAACGAGGAAGTGACGTCGGGCGAATCGATGATTATAATTAGTGGCCGATATACCGGAACAGGAACGGACTGATTACGGTAATCAGTGGCACGCAGTCGCACGCGGAATGATTCACAGTGGCATAAGGACGCGCCTCGAGCGAGAAAGCGAGAGGTCGGCTTCGCTAGATAGGAAAGGGAGGAAACGAGAAAACGATGGAAACGCGATGGAAGGAAAGAGGAAAGACCGAAAGACCTGCAAAGGGAAGAGGAGGCTGGTCTCCTCGCCACGCATGCGCGTGCACAACTCTTTCCGTGAGCGACTATTATTATATACCGTATATAGTGGCGAACAAAAGGGTCCCCATATGGCGACTCGCGGACTAATGTATGTCATTAGACGCATTACTCTATGATAATTAAACGTCTATATGCGCGGCATTGTTACGCTCGTACTTTGCGCCGCATTACCGGAATGACACGTTGCGCTGCAGTGCTTCGGATGTCGTGAACGATTCGCTTGCCCGCTTCCACGCGCGTTTTCATTTCAACCTCCTAGGACCGACACCGGTAGGAACCCACCGCGGGAAAATACGAAACAGCTCGTTTTCCCGATTGAAACCGAGCAGGAAACGTTTCTCGCGTCGTCCATCAACTGCTATACGGTCCCTGACAACGATGCTGGAAAATGAATCGACCGATCTTTCCTTTCTCAAACTGCATCTTCTCGTTTACGGTATTTACGCTGCTAACCAGAACTAGGAGCGATGGAAATTCGTTCGTGTTAAGTTTTAATCGAGTTTCGAGAATAAAATAAACCACACGCAACGATAATTTCCGATCGCATACGTACAAATGTATAGAAGTTTGCAATCTGCTTGTAGAAAATTCGTCTTCTTAACGATGTCCTTCGATGGCATAATCGTGGCACGCGAGACATTCTGAACGATTTATACGACCAGGTCGGACGGATTCATGATTGTGCTCGTTTCGTGCATCCAACCGCACGATATTTCACGCGCATTGTCGAACAAGGCATAGAACGAATCTGGGTAAAGTCGTTATCGACTTCGAACGAACGTGGACAGACGTCGTTCTCGGTAGGTTTGTAACGGGACCACCATTCAGGATGCGACCACATCTTTGTGACCACACAAGTACTCTCGAAAGTCGACCCGGTGGGTCTAGAAATAAAAGAGGCCAATAGGAAGACCCAAACAAATTCGTTGCGTGAATACTCTCGGGCCCACGAAACTCTTCGGCAACTGTCCTCGCCTAAAAGTTTCTTCTTCTGGTATATGCACCTTCCTTGATAAGTATATACTAAGCGTACATACTTAAGTATAATACGAAATAAGTACATACTTGGCCTTTTACAAGAAGTCACAAGTAGACTGCGGATTTTATGCGTTTACGAGAAATTTGAAAGTGCAGAAATGCAAAGTGCAGAATCCAAGTAATTTGCAAGAAAGTATAAAACATGCGGATTATAGTGTCTTCTATGATATCCAGTACCCAGTGGCTGGGTAAAACAATTCTAATTTCCATAATTGTATTGTGTACATAAAAATTCTCAGCCAAACGATGAATATCCAAAACACAAAATTATTACACGAGATTATGGGTAGCATTTCCATAGGAAAACGGTGAAATAAAAATTACACGTTAGAGTACGTATACGTTCCACCGATTCGAACAGAGTATGTATTTGTTCGAATAAAAGCGATTTCTGTCCTCGCGTTTTATCCATATTTTCGTTTAGCGTAACGAATTACAAAGGACAGTTGGATTGCCTTAAGAGAGACCGATCGAAAGCAAACACATGTCCTCGTATATTACTGGTGTCTGTACACGCCCCTTGTTCATAGAACGATCGTAGGAAAATCATTGGGATTTGTCGCGAAGCCAGAGGGGCGCGAAAGCGATCGTTTTTGGCCGCCGATTATTATTTTCCCATTCACACGCGGGGCGTACCGTTCGACTAGCCATGCTTTTCCATTGCGAAATGAGAGAGCCGTGTCTCTCGGACGATTACGTGGGATAGAAGCAAAGGCGGATATTGTAGAACGCGAGACGTAAAAGTTGCCTGTGCGACCACCCTTGCCCGCCTCTGCAAACAAACGAGCAATTCTTCCACGTTGGTATTACACGGCCAAGGGAAAATCGAAACACATTTTCCACGAAGCGAGAAAGTACGCGCGCAGTTGGGAAATTACAGTCGTTGCGTCGACTGATAACTGCTCGCCGTTCAATTTGCCGATTCGTTTTGGCGAAACCGTCGCAAAGTAGGAATTTCATCGTGCAAAGTTGCAGCTGCACGTTAAACGTGTCGTTTGGTCGATCGCGTTTTACAGAACGAGGAAATTCCTTCGCAAAAGTAGGTTCTTCCCTGTTAGGAAAGCGTGGAAATTTAATAGTCTTGCTTCGGCTTATGTGAAACAACGTGCATCGTGAGGGTCGGTTTACTCCGAACGTCTGTCACGATTAAACGAATAAAAATCTTTAACTCGGGAACATATTAGATAAAATTAAAGGTGTTCTTGAAAAAAAAAAAAAAAAAAAAAAAAAAAAAAAAACAGAGTAAGGTGTATCGTGAATTGAGAAAATTGCGCCAAAAGTCTTAGCTCTAGTTTGACAAGCTGTTGGTATAAATGGAATTTTATTACAAAGAAATGAAATTTTTTAAACTACGAGTTACCCGATTATCCTATCCGACACAAAATTATAAAATTACAATTTGCATCTCGTTAGTTTATTAAGACGACTGATCGTGAAATTAATTTGGTACATCGATAGTAGGATTCGGATGTTTTTAAAATTATTAAAACGTCTCTGCCTTAAGAGCGAGAGAAGGTCATCCAACGCAAGATTTCCGCGTGTTTCTCTCTTTGCGTTTCAAGCTCGATTCAATTAGGACTAATTCCATGTTTCAGAGAACGGGAATAACAGAAGCAATATTCAAGGTCCACGAGTGTTATGCGATTCGCTTGACAAAGTAACTCGATCAAAGTCTTTTTTATCGAGTTCTGTGAAGCCGGCAAGCGATCATTCTATCGAGAATAAAACATTGTTCGATCGCGCGAACCTAATTACCCGTATCCTGCGAATATTCTCGATCGCGTAATCGGCGTTAGCGTATACATAATGCGATATCCAGGCCGGAAATGGCGAAATCGTTTTCGGTAAGGCTGTCGCATCGAATCGTTGGAGGCTCGGGGAAACGTTTTCTGACGTGGCCAGCGAGTTGCGAAATGCGCGGTGACGCGGTTTAATCGCGACGAAAATACAAACAAAAGCGGCAGGTGGCGAAGTACAAAGAAGAAAAAGTGCTTTTAATTGCTGAACAATGAGTGCGCTGCGTGCCACACCTTCGCGCATTGTCTTGCGCTTTAGCAGATTACTTACGCCGACTGGTCAGAGTGAATGTCGGTGACGACCAATAGAATTGCCCGACAATTAGTGGCCCGTGCTACCGGCAAATTGTTCTTACCGAGAAAAAAAATTACGCGCGAAATGCTTTTACAGGTTCTTCGTTCTTCGAAGTCTCTTCCTTCGAGCGTGAATTTTCTACGAGCGAACATAACCGAACCAAAGGTGTATCCTTTCTAAATCGAAACGCTCGGGTCGGGCGGAGCAATGCGCGTAAGATCGTAGATCGTAACGCATGGCGCGTGGCGCGCTTGTTCGGCGATTAGAAACGGTTCGTTGATATCGTTTAAGGAAGCGGTATCGTTGGCTAACGAACGAACGCCTTGGCACAATCGCGATTTATCTCGCGGTGGTAAACCGGCGGCAAATCGCTTGCTTTAAACTACGTTGCACGCACGAATGAGCTCATTGATTTCTAATTAACGGTTAGATGGAAGAACAATCGCGATATAATTTCTCGTGTCCGGTAGAATAAAAGCGGCGGCGACAATACAAATTCCCCGGGGTCTCGGCGTGTGTCTCCCCGGAGAAGCATGACAGGGGGGCGTACACGGTTTCAGAAATTCGTCTTTGGGTCAGGCCTCTCCGGTCTTTCTCTTTCACGTGAAAAATGCCAGATGTTTCGCATGTGGCGGACGTAACGTGCAATGCTGTTGTTCCGCCTCTGTCACGGCAATGCCTTATTCATACACGCGGTCGCGAATTCAGATCGGCCCGAGGCCTCGAGGCTGTCGAACCGCGAGCCACGCACACACGATATAACGCGCGTCGTCCTACCGTCCGCCGGCTCCACCTCGCTCTCTTCTCCTCTTGCTCCTTCGTTTCATTCCGCTCCGTGCTCCATTCCACGCAACTCACCGAGTCGAGTCCAAGTCGAGTCGAATCCGAGTCGAGTCTAAGTGGAGTGGAACGGAGTGGAGTGGAGCGGAGTCGGTTCTTTCTTCCGGCATCGCAAAAACGATCGCGTCCCGTTTCTTTTTCTCCCCGACCGTCCAAAGAGAGTTCAACGACAGCGTCGGATTCGAACGTCTCGCTTCTCCATCACGGAATCACCGATTTAATGGAACCGATTTCGTGCAAGTCCAAGTCGAAACGGATCTCTGGAATCGTCCTCGTCTGGTAATATCGCCGAGTAACTGTGAAAACCGCGATCGAATCGGCTTTCCTCTCCTTTTCTCATCTATCCTCTTGTCTTTCTCTTTCGCTAAATTGGCTTCGATCCTTCGTCCACGGAGCCCGATACTTTTTACGCAGTTTCCTATTCCAAAGTCCCGTTCTCTCTTTCTCTCTCGCTCTTTATCTCTCTCGTTCGCGTTGTTGCCTCTTTAACCGTGGTATCTTCACGCTGTATTACGTACTTCCTCGTGTTAAAGCCTCGACGATGGTTCATTATACGAGACTCGTCTATCGGAATCGATCACTCGTCCGGTGGGCGTACATTCGACGAAGGAGGTCCTCGAGGTTGACGCGCAACGTCGGCCCGGCAACGTATAACGCCTCGGATTTATTCAATAACGACGATCGTTAAGGTCGCTCCGAGGGGGGCGGGTCGTGGCCCTTCCGACATTCGACGCCAGACACGTGCTCCCTCCGCCGACCTAACGCGCTTTCAACGCCAACTACCTTCGAGTTCCGAGCTTATTAACGATGGATCGTCTTCCGATATCCTTTCGATCCGTCGAGACGTCTTTGTTTTTCCCCTCGTTAGAACGTCCTCGGGTCCGTGACGCTTTAATTGGCAGACGAACATCGTGGACTCACGTCGTGACGTTTTCCGACTTGGTATGAGTTTCGTTTTGCAAATACGCAGAAATAAATTGGTAACAGAGAGGAAAGAAATAGCTTAGGGACGTTTTAAAGATGACTGGCAATGTTTTACAAACGTTCAGAATATGTTTGTCGGATGTATAATATTAACGAACGTATAATGTAACATACTTAGCAGAGCGTCGTTGAGGAGCCCTTAGGCTGTCGATGTATAATTATCATCGATACAACGTTGTCGACATTTATCGACAAACCGTATCTTCGTCGAGAACCTTGAAATATTGGCAATGTTATCGGTCGCCATTCATAAGGATGTCCATAAGGATGTTTTCCACGCTTCGTATTTTTCATCGGACAGATTTTTATTCCAAATGACAGTACTATTAGCCCGGAAGGTTTCTTTCGTTTTATAAGGAAATAATGAATGCGCAACATTTTCTGTTTCATATTATTTTATCGGATTACGTATGATTCATTTTGTTCCATCAAGATAAAGATTACAACGTTCGACGGATTAGGATTCGTTTTTGTATAGAGATGCGTCGTTGTAAAAGACGTGTCTGTAAAAGAAAGACACTTTCCGGACAACCAAATACTACTTGTTCTTGAATCCTTTCATCGAAACGCACGAAACTAGAAACACAGTAGTTACATCGAGAGTCTAACAACAAGTAGAATAATCTAGTTGACGCAACGTATGTACAGCGACAAAGATGCTTTGGTATTGGCTTTTGGTGTTAGCTCCACTTTTCAAATTCCATTAGAATTTTTATAAAAATCCGCGGTCTGTCAATAACTCCTGAATTAATGATTAGCCGCAATATCCATGGAACCTACAGCTGAAAGAAATTACCGACGAAGAAGCAACGTGGATGATAAAGACGATGGGGAAATCTTGAATACCCCGATACCGATGTCGCGAATCGTCGAAGATGCTCGCGATGTCAACATCCATTCGCCACATCCGTCCGCAATTTCTTTTTTATCTCGCTTTTCCTTTCCTTCTTTTTTGTTGGTTGCAGTGCCGTAACACGAGGAACAGCCACTCGCTCGTGGCGAGATAAAAATACGGCCGAAAGGGTATTAGTCATGTTGCGATGGCCCGTAGGGTTTCGAGAGGAGCGCGCGTGTATCCGTCCAACTTTCCTCTCCCTTTCTCTCTCTCTCTCCCTCTCTCTTTTTCATGCAGCCTGACTCGTACGTGTGTTAACTAGATCGCCAGGAAGCGGAGCCGCTAAATCACGCGGGATACGAACAAACCCGGAACGGAGCAGACCGGTCACCAATACGAGAACCAATTCACGCACACGGTTCGAACTACGCGCGAACTACCAACGCGTGGTCTCTGCCTCTCTCTCTCTCTCTCTCTCTCTCTCTTTCTCTCTTCTTCGACCCTTCCCTTTCGACCCGCTCGTTTCTCTTTCCCTCTGGCAGCTTGTGTGTATATTCTGCCGCGCCGCTCCGAGCGCAGACGTATCAATTAACTCCGGAACTCGACGGCCATCTCGACTAATTTCCATCCATTCTCCACATACCTACTCGATGTGCCATGAAATTATCGGCCGATAGTCGAGCTTCGCTACCGTGCCATTCTTTCTCGCGTTTCTCTATCCTATTCAAAAACGTCCCACTTTGGAGCATTGGATTTTTTCGCGGGTTGTCGCAAGCTCGCGTCAATTTTCCCTCCAAGGATAGGGTGTTCCCATTCGGAGGGTTAGCCGAATTTTCTATACTTTGCTTTCTGTGAAATATGTAACATCGATACTACGGCGTAGAAGACATTTCTTTGTCCCTACATTTTTTTGTTTTTCTTAATCATCCTAAGAAATTTGGCGAAACGTGAGTCGCAGATGGCCACCGTGACGGTGAAAACTTGTGAAACGATTGGTTTCTTCTCATCGCATCCCTTGGTCCCTTCGATACATTCGCTGTTTTTCATACGTACGTTCCAACTTATCTGGAATTAGGCTCTTGGTAATAATCGATCCGTTTAATGCAACGTTTGGTGCAAGTCAAAAATGTTGACCACCGGATAACGATGGATAAAGCAAACATTCTGTAAGAACACTGAATTGTTCACTGAGCATGATACGTGACTCCAACGCTGAACGCTTATTCTACTATCCACTAGAATCTAACGAAGATATACTGACACGATTTTTGCTCAAAAAACGGGACGGTGCTTACGTTCTCGAGATGTGTAATTAAATTGAAATAGGTAAAAGACCAACTTACACCACTTTTGCATCGAACGTATCAAATAAGTAAATTGCAATATAGATATATAAAAAATATATTAAAAAATAAATTGTGCGGCTTTCTTTAAAAACGATCTAATTACGATTACTTGGCACGATCAAGAGCCTATCGGATATGAACTGCAGTTCTGCTGCACTCGTCTAACCGCGCTACGGATGAAATAGTCGAAGATCCATTTAGCACGGTAGCAGCAGCAGCAGCAGCAGCATCGTTGCTAGTAAAGAGCGGAGACAAATGACTGCGAATCGAAATCGGTCGCGACCGTTCGCAAGTCGAGGGCGACACGGTCGCGTACGAGGTGTTAATCGACTTGCCTCGAAATGATCGTTTGTCAGATCCACGAGCGACCGCGTGCCAGCCGGTCGGTTTCGTTCGTCGGAACGATTTATGGCCGCCGAGAGTCGACCATGCGAGTCAGCCGGAAGTCGCGGTGCCCTTTGTTCCTCTGTTCTTTCTTGCGCGTACCGTCCCAGGCTCCGTTTATCGCATTTACATTCTCCGTTCCTTGCTTCCTCGCCCACTCGTCCCGCTCAGATTATTGAATCAGATATAGGACGGAATTGAATTGATTTCTGACAGTCATCCTACGATCCTCCACGCTCGCAGGTATACAAGGTGTCCAAATAAGTTGAAGCTTAAAGTGCGCGTTTCGTATTCTTCGTACGAGTTTCTTTATTCCTCTTGGTTTCATCGTATTCGATGCTATGACAATTCGATCTTCGGTATCTCGTGCTACTTTTTACCATCTTCTCTGTTCGAAATTCGAATATTCGTTGAATTTGTAGTTTATAAAATGAATATCACTTCTTCTAACGATAAAGTCTAGATTTTTTAATCGTACGATAACACGATACAGCGACAAAGTACGAAATAATTGTACGTGAATGTAAAACGTTGTGTAAAAACGTAAAATGCAAAAAGAATATTAAGCAAATGTTTGACATTCCATCTCGTAGTCATAATGTTAAAACATAATAAGTGAAACGTATAAAGTTGGCTAAAAAGAAATTGAAATATCGCGCCAACGTAAGATTCTTTCTTACTAATTTAATCGTCTACGTAACGTTTCTTCCGCGTTCTTCCCAGTCCTTCCCTTCCTCCTTTAATTTTTAATGGACTCCGCGTCTTGACTTTAATAGACTCTGCATCGGGAAATGCTTCTGTTCGACCGATTTGTAAGGAATAGAAGAGAAAAGCTAACGTACGAGTTAGCACAATCAGTCGCGGTACAAACCGTGCAGCGGTTGTCGGAACACGTTTGATGTTAAATCTTCAGAACTGACAGGCGATAAAACGACGTCGGCAGACCAGAGTCGGAGTTACAGAAATATGATGTAGCGATTTAAACGCGTCGCACGACATCGGAGCGGCGGCGTTATTCGTCATTCTAAACATAGTTCGTTCGAAAGACGAGAAATAAAGGCTTTTCCCCGTGCAATCTGCTCGAATGCATGGAAAGCGAACGGGTTAACGAATCTCGCGTGGAATGCGATCGCTGAAAGATGAACGCGACACGGCAGCGTAGCTGGAATAATTTGATCGTGAATCGGCAGCAGCGGCTGGTAATTAGTTTAGGCAGACCGTTTCAATTAGGGTAAATTCCCGTAACGAAGTTATTGCCGGACGATGTTGATTCACTGGCCTGACCAGCAGGAATATCGCAGCGTCACTGTCGGCTCCCTACGCGAGTGTCGTATGAACCAACCAGATACTTTAATGACCTTTAACGACGAGCAATTAGCTGGAATCGGACGGCTGACGTTATCGGTTTTGCGTTACAGCGGAGACCAACGTGTCTCTCTGTCCACGTTCGTTAGGGCGAAACGCGTAATCGATCGCTTCTCTCTCTCTCTCTCTCTCTCTCTCTCCCTCTCTTGATTTTCTACGATTTTAACCCGCAATTGGATCATCGAGAATCTATATAACATTTTTATCCTTCGATGGGGTGTAATAAAATGACGAAGAATTTCCAACGAACGATTTAGGAAATAACTGTCCTTGGGAATTTTTACATCTTCAACGGTATCGGATGGAAAAGATTTTGCGATAATTGCAAGATATATACAATTTGAACTTTTTGATAAGGCGTAATAAAAAGAGAAACATCTCTTTTGCGATAGCCTAGAACGAATTATAGTTAAACGCACAGCATAGAACTGTTTAAGATGCGAAAAAGGGCAAATGTTTCAAATGTTGAAAGCAAAGTATCCGTTATAATTTTTAACAAGTAAAACGACTTTCTTTTTAAGTTCCACGTATTTCTTGAGTCGTGTTCGTAAAAATATAAATGCGCATAAAGAGGAACGGCTCGGTCGTAATTTACACGACATTCGAGCGATCGGTTGGAGGGTGATCTACTCGAGTAACCTAATCTAGAACCGCGTGATAATCTGTTTGGTCGTGACAGGACGGCTGGAAAGTTGAAAAGACACCGAATTTTTTTAACTTGGACTCGGAGGTCCTTCACGAGGCCGCGGCACTTTGGTAACAAGACTACTCGTGCGCCCTTCGTTGGGAAGTTGCGCGCGTGTGTCTCAAGCTCGTGCACGCGTGTGCGTTCCTCTCGAAAACGCGTAGCACGACGCATGTGTTTCGTGTAGTCTCGTTCGGTGGCCTGGATAGATCGTCGTTAACCACATGCCCTGCTCTCGTTAGTCTCCTTTATTAGGTACGTCGTTGAGCCGCGTATCAGGATCCTACGACAGCCTAATCTGTTCGCTCGTTACGCGCCACCGAGATTACCCGTCAGAATTTCCGTTTCATCCTAGATTCGCAGATACTCGCGCTTGTTGGTCGATAACGCGCCGTGGAAACTTGGAAATGATCGAATTCCAGATGAAATCTGGAAATTTGGAATACGATCGATGAAAAAGTGGTCTAGGTTTATGGGAAATATATTAACGTCCATTCAAATCCAAATATTTTAGGGAACAAAGGTGCTTGCAGGTAAGTTCTTTTGGGCCTGGCTTACCATTCTCGTTCAACTTCTCGTACAACTCATTCGAGATTTCGCAGTTCTTGCCACCTACTTGCCAGTAAAACTATCCTCTGTCTAACACCTTTTCATGTCTTAAAGTATATAAATTGAAACATTTGAGAATTCCCTTGCATATTTTACTTTTTAAGTAGAGATTTGTATAATGTGCAGGATATTACAAAATAACGACTAGGTGAGCGTGGATTAATGTTTATTGTATTTAAATTAAACAAAAAAAGACAAGGTGCGTCCAGTTATCTTTAAATCATGAGGTATCTATGTAGATGCTAATTGCTAGTTAGGTATACTCTATGGTAAAACGCGTGAATTATTATGAAGATCTTTCTTTATTTTGTATACATAAAGACAGCAAAATTCCCTCAGAAGCATTATGATTATCGAATAAAATTTGCCTAATATTAAAAAAAAAGTTTTACTATAAAATTTGCAATTTTGTTTCATGGATCCTTTCCCCAGAAATTCCCCCAATTTATATTTCAGTATTTTCATTGATTCCATCAGCAACTCAGAACATACGTTCAACCAGGGAAGATGCAGATAATACGAAGAAAGGTAGTTTAATTAAATTTGCAAATGTTTGTCGCAATGGGAGAAACGACACGCTGCATCCCTGTTCAGTTTGCAAAAGGAACAAGAAGTAAAAGGAGGCGGGCCAGCTTTTGTAAACACGAAACCATGATATTCTCGAGAACCAGATCGAGTCGTTAGTTTTACGAGGTTTGTTAGCGGACTCGTAGGGTGGTCAAAGATACTTGCTGCCAGGCTTTTTCGACCTTTTGTCCTTTCCTTAACTGACGACCATTATCCCTTCCACTCGTCCTGGCTCGCTAGCCACTGAGCACTGATTTGATAACTGGCCGCCAATTCTCAGAAGTATGGTGCGTAGCTTTCAATTAATAATATGTAAAAATAAGGAAATACAAATATTTCTTCATTTTAAACTATTAATCAAATAAAGTAATTTTATCTATCAATCTATGTAAATATTCTCCGTTCTTTCGTTAACCGACGACCATCATCCCTTCCACTGTTCTTGGCTCTCTGGCCAGTAAACCTTGCTTCTCTAACTGACCGCAAGTTCTCAGAAATGTGATGCGTAGCGTCCAACAAACTATTTTAACTACTTTATTTTAACAACTGTTTTAAACTGTTAATGAAATAAATTAATTTGATCCGCGCTCCGATGAATCTGTACAAATTTTCTCGAGTTGTTCCGTCAACTGACAACCATTATTGTCCCTTGCACCTCTCCAATTTTGCTGGTCACTAAACCTTTTAAGCCCTGTTTTGCCAACTGGCCGTAAATTCTTAGAAGTGTGACGCGTAGCTTTCAACTTACAATATAATACGAAAGTGTGGAAACGAAAATGTTTTCCTATTTTAAACTACGAATGAAATAAAATAATTTCATCCGCGTTCCAATGAATCTGTATAAATTTTCTCGACTTGTTTCCTCAATTAACGACCGTTATTGCCCTTTCTACTTCTCTTAGTTCCCTGGTCACTAAGCCTCGATTCCGTTCTGCTTGTGGCCGACATTAAAAGGGATAAAGACTTGAAAGAACAACATTCGATCTAAAATTAGTATTTCCTCGAATCTCGTTCCGTAAGGAATTCATGTAAAAAGGTAATAATATCCATAATTGCCCTATTTGTCGTTACGCAATAAAATATGTAACGCTCCTTATAATTTTTCTTAACGTTTAAGATATAATTATTAACGCAATTATACACGTACATAAAATGTAATTATAGCAATTATATAACTTTGTATCAGTTTAAATAAACACCTGTATTTCTATGGAATAAATGCGTTCATTATTTAAGACAGCTCTCGTGAATATCCTCAATCTGTTGGATGTAAATTAATTTCGAAAAATTCGAATACCCATAATATATCGCAATTTACGTACGGTATAAAACAGATAAATAATTAACAGGCAAATATAAACAGGTCGGCAATTAACGAAAATACCGCATGCTAACGACTAGAGTCAAAAAATTCAATAACAAACCGCCTCCTTACATATCATATTCCCCTGATACAAATACTCAATTTTGGGATAAAAGTCTTTGCCCAAAAATTTTTCGAAAATGTGTCCCTCTATCAGGTGAACCGTTTTATGAAAAGATTTCGCTTCCTTGCCCATCGTGTTCTCCCAAAACAAATCCTTAATTTTGAGACAAAAAAACGATTTCGAAAATTTCCATTCGAAATATTTTTCCAACAATTATCGTATCGAGACATTTGTCGAATGGCTTTTACGTGTCGACGCTTTACACGTCGCGTTCTCCTGATACATAAGTGCCACGCGTTACTTACCTGTCATACCTGCCTCGATTATACTTACCTCTTCTCGCGAATCAGCATATTTTATAATACGTGGTTATAGGCCATGTTTAAAAGTTCTCTTAAATTTAAATGGAATTTTAAGTAAATCGTTTAGTTCGTTGGATCGCGATTACTATTGTTTTTTCTTTCTCTGTGGAGCGATAGGAGAGAATGTAGAAAGGGGCTATTAATAAAAACACGTTGTATCGTTTATCTATAATTTATTTCGTCGAATCACTTTTACATGGCAAGAATTTAGTAGAAAAAGAAACATAAAAGTTCTAGCGACGATATAAAAGCGAATAGGAAAATGTTATCTGGAATCGATTTACAAAATGCCTAGTTGTTTGCGTGGATAGGAACTCGATTTATTTGTCGGTATCTGCGACAGAAAGAAACAGATGTGATTACCTTTCGAAGCCACTAATTTATTTCTTTATATCGATTATTCAGCATATACAAGAAATGAAACAAAGCGTTGAAAATTAAATGCATCTCCACCGTCTAAAATCCCAAAGTATCTAAAATTTCACGATCTGAGTATAAATATGTAAATCTGTTCGCTTACCTTTCGATTTTTACTTCGATTTAGAATTCCCTTTCTCCATAGCTGAAAATCGTCGTGGCGTGGATTTCCGTACATCTGTTTTAGTAGTCTTAATGGCGCAACATTAGGGATAATCTGTGTGGTTGCGGGCGAAGGAAACGAGCGAATGCGTGCATACGTAGGAGGATGGCAAACATAACGGCGATCGTATCCGAACGGAGGAGAAATGGTCGTCGAGTTGGAAGAGCGAAGGTCGTAAAGGCGCGATGATCTGTGGGTAGAAAAGGAGAGCAGTGGCTGGTACCGAGGGGGTCGCAAATTGAATAACAAACGTTCGACCCTCGTTGGTTAAATTACCGAAAAAGCCATCCCCTGGGCTTGTGTAAGGCTCGAACATTAACCGCACCCCCCGCGGATCGCGGCGTCTCTATGCTTCGAACCCTCTACCACTGCTTTGCATAACGATCTTATTTCGTAATCTCTGCCATATTGATCCGATTTAAAGAACGTACCGTAAAACGAGCGTTCGCTACCGGACTCCGCTATGTCTCGCTCAAAATCAAACAACGGTACAGTTGTTGTTGATAAAATTTGCAACGAATACGAAGATGAACGTAGAAAGTACATCGTACAAAGTACATCGATCGTACTCATTGGTAAGATTTACGTACCGATCAATGGAGTTTGAAGTACGTTAAACTGCTACATTAGTTAGCGATATTTAATCGATCAACGAAACGCTACTGAAAATAACAATTTATCAAACTGCGTCCCTTTCAAGGTGGTTGATATCGCTTCAATTTTACTCGAATCTCGCAACCACGTTGCAATTCGAGTAAAACAAGAAATTCACATTAGCGAAGTCTTTGAAATTACGTAGTGGAAGACAAGTGACTTGATTAACGAGGACGAGAGAAAGAATTTGGAATGTTTCGAGTCGAATAAATAGTATTCAAATAAATCATGTTTCAAAGTTACTTGAATCAACGTAAACGAGGCTTTACCGTCTGTCACTGTCAGATTGTTCAATTTTCTCCGCACGGATCATTCTCTATCATCTAATTACCTTGTCCCTTTCAAACGAACCACGAAGAATCGCGCGATCCGTTTTTACCACGCTCCGCTATAGAAAATGTAGTTCGATTCGGTGGATTTTCTTCGAGCACGCGATTAAAAGTAAATTACGCGTGGACGTAGCGGTCGGGAACCGAGGGTAATTAAATTTATCGAAGCTTATAAGGCTGCATGTCGCGTATATACGTCATTATTTAGGCATTAGCGAAGGAAGGGCTCGGGCCAGGGTTCGAACAAGCCGAGTCATCCTCGGTAATAACGGCGAGTGCTCGGATACGTAGCGAGCGGTCTTTGGACCGGCAGAAATAGGCCAACAGGAATATATCGGGGAGTGGATAAAAACCCTTTTCGGGTTAATCACGGTAAGGAGATCGTCGGGAGAAAAAGAGAACCGCCGCGGCCGATTTCGTTCGCGAACCGACAAAGGGAGAAACCGCTGGCTAATAATTTTAATGCAAATTGCGCGTGCAACTAAGTTATTAATCTTTTGTTTCGTCGAACGCGTGTAGAGCGTTAACGAGGAGAGTGCGAGACCTTCGGATCGACGATTTAGTCGAAACTATGTACAGCGGTAGATTTTTTCGCTTTGAGAAACATCCTACGTATAGAAATAAATTGAGCTTTAAGTTTTCAAGTTACAGATATATTTTTTTCGTGTCACTGTATTGTTTATTGAACGTATCAACTCAACTTTGTTATGTATATTAATGAGAAACATCAGTCTGTTGATTGGCATAGTTGATTAGAGATAAAGTCTCGGCTACAGGTCATGTTCTGGTTCTTGTAATTTTAGGAAATACATTCGGAAGTGTAATATACTTTTATTATCAACGATAAACGAAACGTAATCACGAATATTTGCAGAAATATTGATTATCTACTTAGACAATTTAGATATTCGCGGTGAGGGATTTTAACAGTTAGGGCTCGAAGTAAGATGCAAAATTAGAATAGATAAAATCATCGTGGGTATTTTACTTTTGAGAAAATCGGCTTGAAAGATCGAAAATAAAATATTATTTGTCGGTATCACATCTAATCAATCAGCGATATTTCTCTTAGTATTTTTAAATATTACAATTCAATTCCCAATTCTACGATAGATCCCTATACTTTCGTTGTTTTCTGTTCCAAAATTTTATTGCTACAAAATTCAATTTCAAGAAATTGGATTGCCACACTGTACAGTGAAATTTCTCCGCTTAAAGTCTGATTTTCGAAAATTTGTCGAGTTCCTGGTTAACTCTCGCTACTTTTCTGCCAACGCGGAAAACTTCGACGTAATCGGTGACTCGAAAATTTTCCACTTTCCTCGGAAATCGCGATCAGCGTATCGAATATGTATTTCGACGGATCGAAAACGAACGAAGTCAGACGTTACTCGTTAGGAGGGCTGACAATGAGAACGACTGGAATTGATGAACTTACTCTGTCGCCGATTACGATAGAACCGTATCGATTGAAGGTGCATCCTTCGTCGATGGGAAGCGAGGGGGATGCGATACGCAACCAGGACGTCTTCCGCGGATGGCGTTACGGGTTGACCAAAGCGTCGCAGCAGCAGGAGCTGGGGCAGAGCTAAGGGACGATAGACGTTTAGTGGAGAAACACGATCACGAAGAGAGAATCATCCAGGCACATCGTTACTCACAAAAGCATCGTTTATTTTCTCTTTATCTCTCTTAAAATGAATTTATAATTTTTATAATAATACATCAATAATAATTATTAATAATAATTAATGATAATAATTAATAATTAATTAATTAATCAATTAATTAATTCATAATAATTAATCCATAATATAGTGATATCAAGATCGAAGGGAATTCGTCGATCGACGCGTGAATCACGTCCGAGATTCAAGTTCCAAACGCAATCTAAGGGAGAAACGACCGTAATATAGTACTTTACGGTCTCCTCTTTGATACGATAAAACCTGCCTGGTTCTTCAGGATTCGCGACGTTTGGAACCTGCTCGGAGCAAATTCTGTGAATGCTGTACGATTCGAGAATCGTACGCGTGTCGTTCGTTGAGTCAGTTTTCTGATCGCACGCCCCCCAAAATTCTAGGGGGGGGGGGGTTGAAGACAAACACGAGAACGATACGACACGCGCCCAACACGTCTTTCATGCATTTTCTTTAATTGTTCTGCGCGTGTGTATGTGTGTACGTGGCTGTGTGTAGGTGTGTGTGTGTGTGTGCGTGCGTGTGTGTATGGGTGTGTGTCTACGAACGTATCAGTGTATGATACAGGACGACAGTGCGTTATATAGAATTTTTTTTACACCGCTTAACATTACACCGCATAATTAATATAATATCTTTCTCACGCGCTATGTATAAGTATTTACAAGTAACGGAGAGTCGGTAAGTATCTCGGGTGCGTTGGTGAAGGCTCGAACTGTGGGCAAAAGGGGACGAGGGAGAGAGAAGAAGAGAATCGGTGGACGAGGCAGCGATCGCGACTGTACAGAGAGAGACTCGTTCGAGCGGAAAGACGAAGAATCGAATGAAATCGTATTCGACGAACAGCGTGAAAAGTCGAAAGGTCGGGGGGAACGAGCGTCGTTTAGTCGAAGCACCGTTCGAGAGGATCGCTGCCCGATCTACCGAGAGGGAAAATACAGGTAGCAGGGGCGGTAGAGAATGGGCGACCGATGGAACGAAGGGCTTAGTAGAGTGGCGACGCGTCAACCTAGAGACTATGTACAGGCGCGGGGGACGAGGGTGAGGGAGTCTGCGCGGTCCCCGGCGTGCCAGGATTCTGTTGCACGGAATAGGAATTACTTTGACGCGAGTGCTGTTGCTGTTGGTGTTGGTGTTGATGGTGATGGTGGTGATGATGGTGATGGTGATGATGGTTCTGGTGTTGGTGATGGGTAGGAGCGGTGTTTGCGGAGGCAGAGGTGGAGGTGGCGTGATGGTGAGCGATGGTCTGGTGAGCAGCGGCGTGATTCTGGACGAGGTTCAGGTTGAGGGGGTAGGATAAGGGGGAGCCCAGGGCCGTTGCGGCAGCGGAACTGCAGGCACCGGCTCCGGGCCCCACCGGGCTCAGTGCATGCTCATCCCCGCGTGCGGGTGGTGGGCCGCCGCCGGGACGGAGGTTGCGTGATGATGCGGATGGTGCATTAGAGGAGGGAGATGCGGGTGGTGGGGATGGTGTGGGGTCAGAGGTGGAGGGGTCATCTGTATTGGGGTCATGGGCGTTGTCGGCTGATGGCCGAGACTGGTGGTGGTGGTGGTCTGGGATGTGGTGTTGTTGGTGGTGTCCTGGCCCGCCGCCACCGCCGCTGCCGCTGCCGCTGCCGCCGCCGCCGCCGCCACCAGAGCCTGCTGCTGCTGCTGCTGCTGCTGCTGCTGGTGCTGGGCCTGAGCCGGTTGGGCCGGTTGCTGCGGTGGCTGCTGCTGCTGCTGCTGCGGCGGCGGCGGCGGCTGCGGCTGCGGCGGCACCGAGCTGGAAGTGGGACTCTGCTGACTCCCGTTGTCCTCGCTGTCTGAGCAGGACTCGGCTGACGAGCTCCCCGCTCCCCCCTTGCCCTTGCTGCCGCTGCTGCTGCTGCTGCTGCTGTGGGTCTTGACGTGCTTCGCGAGATGGTCGCTGCGCATGAACCGCTTGTTGCAGACCGGGCAGGCGAATCTCTTTTCGCCGGTGTGGGTTCGAAGGTGCCGCTGCAACTCATCCGAACGTGTGAACCGCTTGCCACAGAAAAGCCAGTTGCAAACAAACGGTCGCTCACCAGTGTGCCACCGTAAGTGGGCCTTCAGATGCGACGTTTTCCCGTAGACCTTACCGCAGCCGGGTATGTGACAGCTATGGATGTTCTTCTTCCTGAGATGTACGCCGGCCGGACCGAGTCTCTCGGCTTCTTGACAATTCGGACAGTCGCAGGTCGCACGTCCGGTGTAGCGTCTTTGGGAGCGCGGCGACGGGGCTTGGCTAACGCCGCCTGCCCCAACGCCGACGCCGCCGCCGCTCCCCTGAGGGCTACCGGCACCGGCGCTCGCGCTCGCCGTCGCGGCCGCGTGATGGTGGAGCCCGAACCCGGGAGGGCCTCCCGGCAACATCGATTTGTACGTGTCTTGAAGGAGATTGTGGCCGGCGGTGGTCGCGGTGGTCAGCAAATGATTGCCCGCGAGCGCTAGGCTCGTCGAGTAGTCGGCCGAGTAGTTGGCCATTTGCGCGGCATGCACACCGACGCCGACCGTGCTGCCTACGTCCAGCCATCCGCCGGCTGTCGCGGCCCCGTGAACGTCCCACCAACCGTCGCTCGCTTTGATACCGCCGTGTGTCGCGCCCGGCATCGCGTTGAACGGCCACGACTCGTACGGATGTCGGCCGTACACCGAGCCCAAGGTCGCTCCCTCGACCTTTCCGAGCAGGCTGCTTTGATGATGATGCGGATCGCCGGCCGGTTGGGCGCTCGCTGTTCCAGGAAAGTACAGGTCGCTGCCGTATTGAGGCGCGGTCGACGCGCAGGAAGTCACCGGCGCTCTCGCGTAGCCGCCGGTCGTGCTGCCGGCGCTGCTCGTCGCCGCCGGTCTTTGACTGACTCCGGTCGTTGTGCATCCACCTCCTCCTCCACCCCCGCCCCCTCCCCCTCCCCCACCTCCTCCGCCTCCGCCGCCACCGCTTCCAGCGGAGTGCTGCGGCGAGCTGCCACTGCTCTGCGGACTCTTCTTCCACGGATGGAAACCTTTGCCCACCGCTGCGTCGGCCAAAGGCGGTGGACTCTTGCTGCTCAATTTGTTGCACTGAGCCGCGAGCATCGCCAACGGTGTACCTCGTAAACCCGGATGATCCTGAAACAAGAAAAAACAAGCAACGGATCACGACTCGATTCCGTCCAATTCTTCTTCGGTAGATCGTTCTCGTTCGATCGATCGATCGAGTACAGCACGGCACGCTGGCCACGATTTTATTACGGCGAAACGCGTTCCCGAGCAGGTGTTACCTCGGAATTACGATCCACTCTTCCGATACGATTACGCAAGCCGATAATAACGAGTTTCGGCGGGCTTCGCGAATTAGGCGCCCGCGTGTATATCGATCCCGGGCGAAATCGCCCGCTCGATTGAGACGCTTTCTCAAGGTAACGCAGCTCGTAATATCGAAATCCACCGGACGCTCGATGCGGCCATAATCGCAGCTAAATCGACCCAAAAAAGAAACCGTGCTCGCTCGCCACCGGCCGCCGGAACCGAGGCTTCCCCCGAGGATATATAATGACACTAAATTGCCGGTCCTATCCTAGGAGAGAGATCCAAGATTACCCGAAACTATCGTCAAGCCCGACTCCATTCCACTCACCGTCTACCTCCGTTTCCCTTGCTCCACGATCGACAACAACGAAATCTTCCGCACCCTATACCCTAATGACTTTCGTACCTCGCGTTTTTCCAACTCCAGCGCCGCTCCGACGGCGAAAGTCGATCGTACACAAATTATCGAGACGCCGTTTTCGAGTAGCGAAGGAAAGACGAGCGAGCCTCGGTAGCTACCGAAAGGCTGGAGGCTGGCGAGGGTCCGAAGCGGATTCGGACGTAGAAAGGTAAAGGCAAAGGGTCCGCGGAAGCGGCAGGAAATTAAAGTCTGGCGGGCCGCGCAGCCATTAGCAGCCGGCGCCATCGAGGCGACACGCCCCCACGCGGTTCAAACCTTGCACCAACACCGACCAAAGACAACGGGTGCGCGCACCCTTCGACGATCCAGACAAAGAGCAACACCGTGACAGAGACAGAGACAGAAAGAGAGAGAGAGAGAGCTCTACCAATCCGTGGTCACCCCGTGCTGTAACTTCGGGCAAGGTTGCCAGGGTAATAACCACGGTTGCGGTCAACGGCGAGCTCCTTTCCTGTTCCGCTCTTTAAAAAAATCTCGGAGTCGTTCTGCCTCGGGTCGTCGACTCTTTCACCCTGTCGGAACTCTTTGACGGAGCTCGTGTATCGAGCCTCGTTAGCGTCGTTTCAAAATTTCCATCCGAAGCTTCTCGTCGGCCCCCTCGTAATCCCCAGCGTTATCGAAGGACAATCCTGGAAAAGGGAGAGTCGAGAACGCGATGGCTCTCGTTTCGAGGCGTCGACGAATAGCAAGACGAACTTTGGCGCTTGCTCGCCGCGGTTTCGCCGCAACGGGGGTGGAAGACGACCCCGTCCTTTCGACTCTTTGCTGCTGTGGGGTGAGAAAGCTGCTTGAAGAAGGAAGAGAGAAACAGAGAGAGAAAGAGAGAGAGAGGAGAGGACGAGTGAAAGAGAGGGAAGTAGGAGGATGAAGGGGAGAGAGTATCTCTCGGCCGGTGGTGTACGAGCCACGCCCTCTTCGAGCTTCGTGAGTGCAGGTTGTAGGCAGGCTACGTATTGATCCGGCGGAACGATATGACAGTGGCCTGGTGGAGACAACGACGTCTCTCAATTAGCCTGCTCTGCCTTCCTTTCTCCACTCTATATCCTCGCTCATTCCGCGACCGCTGTAGAGAAAATGCTCGTTCCACTTACACCGGATAATGTAGTCCGCTGTTTAGGTCACGAGTTTCCGATACGATGCATGTATATCGCGTCAACGCCTCTCAAATCGATCTGCTCGCGATGTCAGACTTCTTATCTCGAAGAGTGGATATCGCGGTGGATGATCGTTGTGATAGCAGATTAACGAGAACGCGTAAAGCGCGTTAATAGGCTTATCGATTAGGACGATATTAACTGGCACACCGGTCTGTAATTATATCGCGCAGAACGAAAAGGAGTCGTTATTTCGTGCTAGCAATGCACGAGCGCGAGGCGCCTTCCAGTCGCCGATACACGCTCGCTCGTCTCTCCTTATACCTGTCGTCTTTCGATCGTCGCGATTCTTCGGCAACTATTTATGTTTTATGCATGTTACGCACGCAGGCGACATAGGCTTGCGCGCCCACGTCTTCGTTTGCTCTAGCGAACTCGAGCGATTCCTATTAGACAGCTTTGTGGGTGAGGCGAATAGAAAGAACGAATCGTGACAACGAAGAAAGCGATAAAGTCGCACGTACGATAATCGCAAATGAACGAATTTTGCCGCGTCTTGCTTATTCACCGGTCGGACGTTTCTTTCAGTTATATTTTTACAAATATAATTCGAGTAATCAAGTCTAAGCAGAAGTTTGCTTTACCTGCTAGATATCGTAACGAGTACCACGCTTTCGATATTTCACGTACTTTTTCTATGCAATTTGGAACCGCCAAATCTCCCACAAACGCGTAAAAGTCCACAGTCTCGTTATCGTTGAACGGAGGATTTTTACAGAGATTCGATCGTCCGTTCCATGCTATCTTCGCGTAAAAATCAACTTTGCAACTTACGATTATTATAGTATAGCGTTGAAAGGAAAAATTCCACTTCCGCGCAGCGTGAACGCGCGAGAGAAGAATCGCTCGTCTGCATAAGATCGAAAGCGCGGGATTGCGAGCGAGATCCGTCTCAGGTTCGCGGCCTGCTGTCGGCACAGTTGAAAGAGAGCCATCGTAGGTTGGGCACGGCTAGAATCCTTTGTTTTAGCCGCGTGACGTCACGCCCATCCTAGCCAGCTAGGACTAATAACGCCTTCGGCTGTGCCGCGCATAAATTAAAACCAGGCAGCATCGTCGTCTCCCTTCTTCCTCGCTTCTCTTGGCTGGCAATCTTCCGAGAACTACGTAACACCAGCCGAGTCCTTTCGAAGATGCAGGTCGTCGTAAAGTTCCGACAATGAGCGGGTCAAACGTTTCGAGGAAACAGGAAAGTAGAGTGCGAAGGGAACGAAGAATTTGTCGGTACGTTTGCCGTACAGCGTAGACGAATCGACTTTGTCCATGTTTCTCGCGCGAAACTTACGTTCGAGTGAACAGGGGACGGCGTGTCGAATTGGCTCGACGTGTGTAACGAAAGGAATTCATCGCGTGTTCGAAGAGATTCATCGATATCCTGGAGTAGACGAGCTCGAGAGATTTTACGAATCGATACCAACGTAGAATTTTTGACATTTCCAAGTTCTTTGGTGCAGTTGAACACGCTGGGAGAATTTTTTTATATAATATAATATAAATGTAATTATTAAAATTAAAATTATTATATGTTTTTAGCGTCTAAAGATCATAGTTTATGTTCTCGCAGGCATGGCCTGTATCATACGTTCTACGTTCTCGTCATTTTATCAATCGCTTGGAATTTCTGATAAAAATTGATTTCGAATCATCAAACGATAGTATTAGCTTGTCCGAAAAGTTTCTTTCGTTTCATAAGGAAATAATAGACGCGCAATGTTTTATATTAGTTTATCGAATTATCCACGAACGTAATGATAGAAATAGAACGAAATGGATCACACCTAATTCAATAAGATAATATAAAACAGAAATTGTTGTTCATCTATTATCACCTTATGAAAGGAAAGAAACTTTTCGGACAACCTAATAGAACGAAGAGGGATGAGTACTCAAACGATCTTCTCGGGCTTGATAGATTTTGCATAACGTTCAAGTTGCATGAATTGTCTAATTACGAGAGCACGGGAATGTTCTTCGAAGAAACGATAAAAATATCGTATACGATAATAAATTGTGCGAGTCCATATATCAAATAATAATTTGATTAGTCACAGACAATTTGCCATTTAGAATATTACGTTATTAATAATTCAAGCTATAGAAACGTATAGAGATGTGTAGATTATCAGAGGATAAGCGTTTTACGTGATCCGAAATCAATGATCAGCGATTGTATTCCAATTCTAACATTCTCACACATAATTGAAGGTATAGAAGAAAAGAGTCAATCGTTCGGCTATAGACGACGTAAAGAGAAAGCGACAGGGTTGGCGAACGGCTGAAACAAAACGGAACCGGTGGGTGTCAGAGCGAAAGCAAGAGCCACGCGACAGCTGAACGCGGGGTTCGCACAACGGTCGACTGAAGCGAGGGTGCGAACCCGGTAAACCGTAGGGTGTCGAAGCAACTAGGCGTGTGGCAAACCGCATCCGACGTCTACGCGTCAACCTTCTTTCTCTCTCTCCTCATCAAACCACAAATGGAGACGTTTTTGGTTCCACTATCCAAATACATTTCCAAAGGATTCGTATAATTCCGATCGAAACGACACGATTCTTTCTCTTATCCCGAAAAGACAATTAAAGTATCGGGGCAAAAAAATAAAAAAAAAAAAAAAAGAAGAAAACGAAAAAGAAGGTCCGGTAATAGAGCTGGACGCGAAATTAGTCGACGGTGTTCGCTGGTTTCCGTGTAAAAAGCGTCGGTCGTTTTCGAGAGGCATTGACCACCGGCTCCTCACTGGCACCTGCCTCGAGCTGCTTCTGATTGGATCCACCTGCGTTTCTCTTTAGAGAGATCGTCCAAACGGTACGCTCGTTTTTCCGAATCGCAGATTTCGAGAGCTTCTCAACGACGTAAATAAGCGTAGACTATGAATGGAAAATACGATAAGTCGTATTGGTCATTTTCAATGGAACAGCAATTACCAAATCCCAGATCTATCAGATTATTTCCTCCTTCCATTATTTCGTATTAAACTACTTCTTTTTAACCACCAAGTATCGTAGAGGTAGGAAAATCCACAAAAGTGAGCTTGTCATATTTTTCTCGTCTGGTTTTAGAGTATTAGGCTATTAATACCGACAATACCGTAGGATTTTCCCATTCCCTACGAATCGTGGTATTCGTTCTAGATTATTAGAAGAACGCTCGATCCATCGGGATTTTGTATCGGCGCGTGATGCCATTCGAACTATAATACGTAATTAAATTTTGATTTTATTTCATTAAAAAGCTTAACCTGATAAAGTACACCCAAGCTAAGTATAAATTTAACCGTATTGTCGCATAAAAATAATTTTACGTCGTCACGATATCGTAAATTATTTATCCGAATTACAGCTCACTCGAATCCCCAGAGTTTCGAACTCGAGTCACAAAACTAGCGCATAGTTTCGAGTTTCCTCTCGAATCTCGATGAATTCCGAGTGTCGCTACTTATCTTCGTTCGCTGGCAGTTGGACTGATATCTCGCTCGCAAAATAGTACTCATAAACCGTGCAGTAAAGTTTCACAAGCGATTCGCTTCTGTGCTATGGTCCGCCATGGGAAACGGACTGCTACGCAATCTTAATATCGATCTGGTTCCTATAAAAGCAGCTTGGCGCGGGGTTGTAAAAATAAGCTCTTCCGTAACAACTTGGCGCGGCAGTAAAAGCGACCGCGAGAGATTAAATTAAAACGAGACGCGTACGCGCGCTTGCGAGCGACGTCGTTCGCCAGATTTTCATATTTTCTGTTAATTGCTTCCTCCGGCCAACAGCAGAAAAAAAAGATGAACGTGTACGGACCACGAATACAGCGGTTGATGACGGTAAACGGCGTCGTTACAACTCTGGTTCGGCTCGACGCGTCCCTTTGGGATACGTGGCGAGCTGAGAGATCGCCATGATATCGTGCCTCGTTTCTAATGCTAATTATTTGTTTATCGGCCTCCGCATGCAACTGCACCGACACGCAGACTTCACCCGATAAAACGCCGCTACCGCTTTCGAACCCTTCTACGAGCGCCGAGAACTTATTATTCCTTCCTACACACTATTTGCTTCGCGGATGGTGTTCTTCATCGCGAAAACATCGTTGTTTTCTCCGATTCGATTTCTCAAGAGTCCTCAATTGTGTATTTATCGATCGACGAGATTGCACGAATATCATTTATATAACACTCGGTATTAATACCATGGAAATGAAACGTAGAAACTTTTAGAAGAATTGTTCATTGAAAAATGAGAACCACTGTATATATTTAGCGCTGTTTACGTGTACATATCGACCGAACGAGAGATTATTTCATTATTTTTGAAGATTTTGTAGTCTCCTTTTCTTATTCTATTTCTTCAACGTTAACTAGAAATTCGTACGTCTTTTACACGTTTATACGTTTACCGATACGTAAAGGGGAATTTAAGTAGAATCCATTATTTTCGATCGATCGAAATCGATGAGATTCGCGTGTTTGATTTTCAAGCGGCTCTTACATCTCGCAGTCTGAATGAATTTTTTAGAAGAAATTCCTTCGTAAGTGATCGCGTGTCAGTGGCGATTCTCTATACCTTACGTTAAAGTTAAGGGAAGAAATTTATGTATTATGGTAGATTCACTATGGCGGATCGTGCTAGTCTACTTCAGAGAATTCGAAAGAGGGTAAATTTCCATGATCGGACATCGTGGAATCAGGTTTCGTGGACGTTGTTGCACGGCTATTGGGAAACGAAACATAGAGAAGCTCATCGGACACGATAGAAACTTTGGTCGGGAGACGGGATTAATAATTTTATTCATGAGTAACCAAGGCTGCACCGCGACCAAGAAGAGCCTCCGTTAGTTCCCACCAGGCGGCAGCTACCTGTTATCCTCCCTTCTAAATTATGTTTTTTAATTAAATCCATCGTGAGAGAGCGACTCGGCTATCTCTGTTTCGCCCTTCGTCCCTGGTCGCGGCGTCCCTCGTCTGTCCGATGTGCGCGCCGCGCGTTACGAAAGGTCCGATCGTATATCCGAAAAAGTCTACCTCGCTGTAACCGTGGCCCGGGGCCAAAACAGGGAGCTGCCCAAATTTATTCGGCTATCGAGCGACCGGAGGGAACACAGAGAGAAGGCTGCTTCTTCTTCTACTTCTTCCTCGCTTTTTTCTCTTCCATCGTGTTGTTGCTCGCCACCGAGTTTTTTGGCCTCCGTATAGCCCCTCGACAAATTTCAAATTGCCCTTGGACCTAATGATTTCCGGGTATAGAACGGGGCACCCACGTAACCAAAGGGCAGTGGAGCAAAGGGAGCAAAGTCTTAGAGAACGTTGCCACGATCGAAATCGGTTGGTGAGCGCAGAGAAGAGAAACGACAGGGAGAAAAATGGCCAGGCTACCGATTCATTAACACTCGTAAATCTGTCACCCCTCGCTGTTCGGAATATTAATCGCGCACTACAAGTTTGTTATAATTCGTAGCCAGTTAACGCCGTTTATCCTCGGCCGAGTATACGTTTGACGAAGAAACGGAGCATGTTTGACCGCCCTAAACGCTTTATCGCCTCCGGTACCCACCGATTTTGCGTCGGTAGCTTCGATCCTCTTGGACTCGCGCCCGGTTCGTGTTAACTCGACGACAGATTAAAGCGGAGCCGAAGTCCAAGGCAATAGCTTCCCGCTGACAGCGTTCCTTCCTCTGTATAATCGAATTGACTTCGGTCTCCGAGAGGAAACGAGAAAATGATCGTACTAAATGTCATCAAAAAACACGAGAAACATCGATCCTCTCGATTTTCCTCGCTCTGGAGATGGGATCGAGGTCCACGGCTTTGAATCAATTCGATATCAAAGTCAATAATCTATTGAAACGGATTTTAATTATTTACGTCGAATTTTTTTGAAATTGCCCGTGAATCGAACAATCCGCAAACAGATCCAAACAGTGAAACAAAAGGGACGCGTGATATTAGAATAAATACGACATATAACAAAATAATATATTACAATAGCATGTACAAATACAATACAATAGCATGTAGCAAATAGAAGAACATTTGAATAACAAAAAAGACTAATCTGAGAAAAAAGGATCGATCGAGAAGAAAAAGAATCAATTGAATTGGATTTACGTAGATTTTCAGATTTTTAAATCAATGTAATTTGCGTCAATGAAATTTGAAAATGTTTTATATAATCCGCACGATACGTACTTACGAGTTTTCTATAGTAAGTTTACAAATACTTCGTCCAGCCACTGTATCGGTACGTTCCACGAGTTCATTTTACAAGTAGATTCGCAGACGGGCAAGAACCGAGGCGTATCCACTTGTTCCGAAGACAGCGACAATGAGGTAAATTTTTTCGATAGGGCAATTGCTTTTCGACAAAAATCGCGGCTCGTTTTTCAGACGTTACGTCTTCATTAGGATAATGAGGCTGGCGTAAATCTGTTACGGGAAGCGGCGTGTTGTTGCGCGTGCTTCTGGAATATCTCCGGGATCTGGGGGACGGAAGTCATCGCATTTGCATCGAGTAATTTAGTGGTACATAAAATTCTGCAGCCAATTAGCGGCCAAGTGTCCGATCTATCGCCCGGCTAGTCGTTTACTCCTTTTAGAACGCTTCTAATTTCGGAAAGGTGACCCGTTTTGAACGTCTTTCATTTCCTCCGTGTCTACGGCCAGTTTCACCCTTCTCCTATTCGAGACGATGCTCGCCTCTTGCGCAAGCAAAATTTAACTGGCCGTTCTAAAGGACTGACGAACGTAAAACTTTACGTTTGCTCGAGGAAGCAGCTTCAATGTTCGATTAAATTAACGTTACGAGGATATTAAAAATTCCCTACATTTCTTTTCTTCTTTCTCCTCGTCGTTCGTTTCGTTTGCTCTCCTTTTCCTTTCCTTTTTATAGGAGATACGCAAACGAATTTTATATCAACGAGCAGAGTACTTCCCCGTTTGCTATCTACCTTTTATTCCTACGTTTTGTTTTCACGTTTCTCTGTACAATATCCTCATGAAAACATATATTTCTTGCACTTTGAAGCACTATAAATATAAAACTCCTTGGAAATATTTATTCCTGGCAAACAAACTACATCGACAATGAATTAATCTAAGTCTTCGAACTAGACGGTAATTCTCAAAGGTCCTTAATTATACCGAAATAACTTCCTAACGATATTTCAAGCTTACCTCATCTTCTAACTATCCTAATACTTATGTGCACATGGGGGTGTACATATTATAAAAGCCATAACGGAAACCATCGAATCAAGACAGAAATCGCAACTCGTTCGAGAAAGCAACAGCCTGAGGGACCGCTGTTAATTTTCATCCAACTTACGAAACGGCAACCTCTGCCTTAATCGATGTCGCGTCCCGTCATCTCGTAGAAGTCGGTCCGCCTATATTTCAAAGTGGCCCGGCTATAACGACAATATTTTCCACGCCATTTGTCCGAGGATCTTTCGCGCTCGCGTCCAGAGGTCGCGCGAGGGGCGGGGTCGGATAGTCGTGTTTATTGTTCGGCCAGGTAGACCAGCGTGGCCGATCGTTCGATATATTATTCGGCTCCTAGATCAGCCTTCTGAGAGCTTCTCGTTCCCGTATATTCCACGTTTTATCACCAGCACTGCCACGGTGGTCCTAGTCGGCGGCTTTCTTTCAATTACGAAAGTCTAAGTAAGTAGCGTCACCGCGCAGCCGAGAAGGGCAATCGTACGAACGATAAATTAACCGAATATTAGCATTTAAATGATCCACCGGTTGAACCAGGATTTTGATAGGGTTTCGATGGACCCACGAAACCTGCGAAAAGTTTCATGCAGGGGTCTATCCAAGGCTGTGCTATGTCGCGCAACATCTGGCGGGAGTCATCAGTCTTCGACAACTACGATACGACGTGCTACTGATGGATGAACCTTTTGACGGACCTATCGCTCGACCATCGTTCAGAATAGGATGGTTTTGTATCGCCTGTCACCGAACGCCCTGACGATGGAGCCTTTGTGTTGCCCTACGACCTCTGAGATTAATAGAATCGACGTTTACACGCCGCTCCAGGTTATATGCCGGATTAACGATTAAAGCGTTCAACTTTCATTGTTTATGAATCAACGATCCTGTTATTTTGTTAGAATAAAGAGCGTCGCGGTGAACAGGAAGATTGCGCGAAGCGTAATGATACTGCTAGTGAAACTTGTGCTACGCTATGTAATGTATTTATACTGCATGTAATATTGATAGCGATACTAGAACTTACGATACTAATATATTAGGAATATTAGGAAACATTAGGAACGTGACTGGATTGTCAGAATTTTTCTGATACCATTGCACGTGAAACTAAGTATCTTATTTGAAGAACGATGATTACTCCTTATATTTTCTCAAACTCCATAAAATTGACCTGTACCAATATACAATGAAAGCTTGCTATGAAAAGTTATTTTCCACGACGCTTACGTAGAATCTTCGGTAGGTGAAAATGGCCGGGCGTTCGCTATTTGCGTCGCTTCAGCAGCATCAATCGTTCGAGAATAAGGGATTGAATCGCGAGAAGAGGATGGAAGAAGGCAGGCTTCTCTCAGGTGGCCACACACGCGGCTCTCACCTGCGCGAGCTCGATATTATTTATTCGCGGTATTCGCGAAACGCCGGTTGATACAGGTCTTAGGCAGCTAGTGCCTGTCGTAATTTAGTCGCGCAGCGTTTTACGAGAGGCGCAGGGACCAAGAAGGCGAACGGTACTTGGCGAAATTCGCCAACGAGCGAACGCGCGAGCCGATAAATTTACACCGTGCGGCATACTTCTAACAACCTAAGTGCTCCTTTTACGACGAAAGCTTACATTGAAAGCAAGATACGCTCGATATACATATATACGTATATATACGCAAGTTGGTTCGTAATAGCGGCGGAGATCCGTGGACGAGCTGTGGAGCGGTTCCACCAGCTGCACCTGCGAATATTTACGTTCAATTAAAAACTCGTAAACACCTAACGCCGGCTAAATCTAAATGGACCTGGACGATACGGTTGCTCGTCCACTGTTTCAGCGTCAGTGACTGTCTTTCAACGACCAAGAACAACGACTCTTTCCACTCTTTTTCCACAGTTAGCCGACATACGAATGAAACGGCCGCCTTCCGCTTCGTCAAAGGAATAAAGACTATGTAAGGTAGTGGTCGCGTGTCGATTACACGAATCGATGGTCGCGCACCTGTCCTCACGGTGGCTTTGCCAATTTCGTCCCCTCGTCACGAGAAACGTGCGAATTTTTGGAAAGGCTTTAACGAGACAGATACGTCGAATCAAAGGGAAATTGCTCGTATTAGATGGATTATGGTTTCTATCGAAGCTTCTCGGAACCACGCCGCGCGTTTGAGGAGATACTCTATCGTAAATCTTCGGAAAAACTGATTTCCTATTATTGAGATACGTGTAATTTTGTGTGCTACACTAGATTAGCCGCGTAGTAGTGACACACATATACGACTACGAGTGTGTGAAAGTAGGTGTGTGCACAGCGTCTCGTAAAACAGATGAATGCAACTGTTCCGTTAGTAGTGCGGTATAAGAAGATGATGAGACAAAGAGAATGCTGAGACGCGCGCAAATGTATATCGACGATGATCTTGTACATCACATATCAAATAAATTTGACACTATTTTGATATCAATTTCAAGTGTTCCCATATATTTATTTCCACATCAATGGAATAAGATCCACAATTCTCAACGCCTATTGCAATTTTCTATTTCCTTCGTTCATTTCGATTAATCGTAACTTTTTGTATTTAGACGTTCCGATCGAGCAAGTTATTGGAAATTTCAGAGGACACGAGTTCGACAACGTTGGTTAGCTATAACTCTGCTCTGCCAATCTATAATAAAACGATAAACGTCGCTTTATAAAAGCACTTTATCAATGTAAACTGTCAACTTTACACCGCAGACTTTACCCATCAATAACGATGATTTATATTCAAGAAAATATACTTTTCCCAGTTCGAACGTCACTAACAGTAATTGATCGCTACCCGATGGTTAAAAACCATTAGCATATCTATTAAAACCATCCACGTTTATCTTCCACGATCTTCACGCGCGAAACATCTTACATGCGTATTCAAAATGCTGTGTGTGGAATAAACAGCCATCGAAAGAGTTAATCGATACGCGTTCGTCGAGGGTTCTCGATAACCATCGTCCGCGTCGACAGCGTCCATCTTTTCGCGTGGAGCGGGTCGACACGCGACAGAACCGCGACGTAAAATCGGCCTTCGGTCTGACGGTTGGAAAGAAGCCCGAGAGAGCGACGTGGCGCGAGTTAAGCGGCCGGTCGAGGCAATTTAGCAGAATCCTCTCCGGAGTACATCCGTGTGTACGCGCGGCCCGTGTAATACACGTACACTGCTGGCTTGTCCGAAGTGTTACTGACGGCGCTACGCCAACAAACTGCCACTAAATCACCTTTGGCAGACCGTGAACCCGTTCATCTCGTCGGACGCAGGTGCTGCTAAAGCGAACCGCTCGAGAGGATCCAATCTCGGCGCCGCCGCATCGTCCACGCGGTTGTAATACGCTTTGCGCAAAAAGTAAACGGTTGCCGGATCGGTCTTACAAATAATTCGACAAGGTAAATAACCCTCGTGCGATCTTCCTGGATAGAATTCTCTTCGTGCTTGGTAGCGCTGTTTCGCGGAAAGTATGCTCGATGATAGAGATACGGTAAGTTCATAAAGCGAAACGTTAAGCTCGGCAAATTGGTATCGCTGCTACTAAAATATCAGATTGTTTCTTCTCGAAACTTCTTTTAATCTGGTTGCTTGCGCATTCGTTCGTATTTTCGTTGTCTTTTCGTTGAAACATCGCATATGCTTATTTGTCTTTTTCTTATTGACTCGATTCTACGTGTAAGTGACTATGTTGTTAATAATTTCACAACGTAATCTCGCTATATCGTTTGTATCGATCGTATTTACCTCGCGATAGTATGCTTCCGGCTCGAAATCCATGGAAAACTTACAGAAGTTAATCGCTATCCGACTACTTGCTTCGCAAGGATAAATCAAGAACAGTTAGGCCATCGACCACGCCGTACGAAGAGACGCGAAACGCGCGCTTTCTCCGACTATGAATTACACGCGTAACGATTATAGACATTACGTGCACGGAGCGTTGCTGGAACCCGCTAAAGAGGACCACGGAGACTGTTTAATTTTCCTGCTCCGCGTGGACATGCTTGATAAACGTTCGCGTAATTTATCCAGCCAATTTTCCTATCTTTTCCGTGTACTTACATCGAGTCTTCATTTTCTCTATTGCCTGCAGCTGAGAGTTCGTTGCTGTTCTGAATAAAGGATGTCCGAGATCGTTTGCTCAGATATGTTCGACATACAGGGTGTAAATAACAAAAAAGAACGTCGGACATCGAGACAACGGAAAACGTCGTTTGCGGTTTATTTCTTCCGTCCGTAAAAGTATAATCTCGAGTTAAATACGTTTATAGAAATTTGTTTTTCAAAATATCACTATATCTGCGTTTGGATAATGAAACTGACGAGTTCATAAAGAACGCGGTTAATCGGTTTAGCTTGCGAGAAGCTCGTATTCGTTTTTCGCGAATGCTTTGAATGCCGCATAATAGAAATGATTGATAAATGACCGCGATATCTGGTTCTGGGAGGCGCGCATTAATCAACGTTTGCGTTAAAGGAAATGGCGTCTTTGCGATAATTGGCAAAGATTTCGCATGCGTTGAAAATTGATACACGGGTTTGGTGTCGCGAGAATATCGGTTGGGCGTGCGATTATCGACGAAACGATGCGTTCAGCCGGATCTCGGGTAAATTGGTTCGCGTGTCTTCTACGAGAGCCCGCGCGATTTATAGCTTCATCGTGCTTTCATATCGTAAATTCACGACGTACGCAAGCGCGTGCATGCCTCTATACCGAGGAGAAGCTTTTCCTCGGCTCGGCCACACCACGTACCGAGATTATGCAAATCGCCAGTGTTAACCCGACCGCCAAAGATTATAATAACTTTTCAGCTGTCATGTTTCGTTTGTAATGATCGCGATTTCCCGGCCGATAGCGGTTGTTCTACGGCAAACGTGTTACACGAAGCCCGATCGTTTCTAACTTAAACAGTCCGTTGAGTTCCACGGAAGCACGCAGACTGCTCTTGTTTAGACTCTGCTGGACGATGGCTTATTAAAAAGGAGTTACACGGGATGAAAGAGGCATAAACGCGTGACAAAACTCCGAGGATCACGTAATCTCGCGGCGATACGATCGCTGCTTTAATTTGCCACGTACTCGTGCCATGGAAAATTTGCGAAACAACCTTGACGATTCGGCGAACAGTTCTGTTATTCGCCCGTCGTTAAACCTAACTATTCGTCCCGTTGAGAATTACTCGAACTTTACGAGTTTAACCCTATTTAACCCGTTAGATACCAAGTAATAGTTTACTTCGGTTCCTTTAAATTTCATAAAATTGAAGTATTTAAATGGAAGGAAAAGAACTACAATCTAACGACATTAATTACATTCTCGAGAATTCTCTTTCATAGTTACAATATCGATAACTAGAATTCGATAATGTAAGTTGATAGAAAAAGAGTGGAAAATGAATTATCAGGTTAATACAATGTCGTTAATTTAATTCGATCGACGAAGATCTTGCCAATTCGATTAGAAATTCTATTGTTTGCTCGTCGTTGAATCTCAACTTTCATCAAACTATTTCAGCCTGAATTGAAAATTATCCAAGCTTAACCCATCCGATTCTAAACCGCAGAGGGTGTTGATTATGAATGAATTGAAAAACGGTGATCCGTTTAATTCGATCGTCGAAGACGCGTGTACCGCGGGATCAGTTTATCAGATCGTCGCTATTGAATCAGTCCATTAGAAGCGTATCTAACCCCTCGCGGGTGTAACCCTCAGGAATCGTGGTCCTGCGCGGATCCACCCTCGTTCACGACGATAGCAGAGAGTACTGCAACAGACTGTGACATATTAGGCAACCCCCTGAGGACATCATCCCCGTATAAGAGGCCCATAAAGAGGGTGACTCCGCTCTCAGATTTATTGTTTCGCGATTTAGTGGCCAAGCGAGCCGTGGGAGTCTGCTGTGGTTGCTCTATATTCACCCCCGTGACTCGTAAATAAATTATCGTCCGTACGAAAACACCATCAGGTCGAGGCAGCGGAACGTACAAGTACTCGCGAGTACCAGAAGATTACCGGAGAACGGATCGTTCGGTTTCGAGATCGTTAGAGCTGACCTTCGTCGCAGGTACGAATCGCGCGACCAACGAGAGACGACGACGATCCAGTTTCTTAAAGAGAAAGGCGTTGCTCTTTGGCAAGATTTATGGCCATCTTTATTCCCATGAAACTCGGAAACCGTTTCCCCTCCATAAAAATTCATGGTCGGTGTAACAGTCTCTTCTGGAGTCTAGATGCATGGGTCGAGCGATTTGACGAATCGCGTTTTTCAAACGAAGAACAGTGGAAGGAACGCGGTATAGCACAGTTTCGTTGATTTTCTTATTGATTGTAACGTAATTTTACGAGCGAACGCCGGGATTTTAATAACGCGCTGTACGTAATTGACGCAATTAAAAACGAAAACTAACCGTTAGGTGCAAAGACGTGGTCATGATAGATACGGTTAATTGCAGAGGCGTGTCACGTCTTTTAAAGATAGCTAGTAAGTTAGGAAAGTTTTACGCAAGCTAAACAGATTGTTTTTATTGGAAGAGAAAAATGTATAGGTTTCGTGTTCAAAAGTGCACAAGTTTCCACTACGAATATCAGTTGGGTCGTTTAGATACCACGTTGATCTTACTTCGCGAATTCACAAATAAAGCTACGAACGTAACTTTGAAAACTTGCCTCGAAACTTACGTTATTACACGTTCTTAGAAAAAATAAATTTGTGCTATCGAATATCGTTTGTTTCTTGGGAATTGGACGTTAATCTGTGGCAATAAAATTAATATTCACGAAAGCGGAATCGATCAATTTTGCTTCCGAGACGTTCGGTTCACTATGAATTATGAATTTACGCTTGAAAAAAATGACTTAATGCTGATTAATTTTAAATCGAGTCTTTGTCGGCTTGTTTAAATTACTGAAAAATCTAGCTGCCTTGTTATTTGCAGCAGCCCCCTCAAATGCATGAAAAAGGGTGAACGAAGTAACTACGTTCTCAGAGGAAATATCAATGACACCGTGTTTAATGGCCGAGCTATTTTCGGAAGGTTACCCATAAATTCAGCGGGTTTCCGTGTTCGGTTTAACGAAGCGTCCAATCTGTACGTCTAACGGGACAAACGCGGGTTTCGTTATGCAACGCGTCGAAAGAGGATAATTCGTTCCCGTAGGGAAGGAACGCGATAGCGATACGGACGTAGGCACCGAAATGCAAATTATCCCGTTTGCAAGGACGCGGGGAGAGCGAAATGAAGAAAATTGAGCCGATCTCGTTGAGACTGTTCGCTATTCCGGTTTCCTCGCTCGTTCGACTACTGCGTTTTGTCCTTACGCAACGTCTGATCGTAGATACACGTTTGGAAATCTACTTGTTCCAATGTACCACCAGGCAATAGGTACCATGAAAGTCGAGCAAATCGATGTTAGAATAATTTGTCGTTTACGACGTTTCTTGTTTACGACGTGTACAGCTGGATGCTGTTGGATACAGCTAAACTATCTCGTTGCGGACGTCTAGGACGATATTTTTATTCCGGTATATATCTATGCCGGTCGATAACGTACACGGTGTATGCAGAACGTTCGTGGATCGATGCTGTTTAGAGAGTAGGTAAATCGTACTATTACGCACCGAGATATGTTATGTGATATTAATTGGAATTAAAGCGATATAACGATCATAACCAATAGCGTTCCAATTTGTATCTCATGAATCATTTACCTTGCAAATCTTGCGTCTTTTCCAAGTTGAAAGTAGTTGCGAATGGAATTCATTCTGAGAACTTTAAAAAAAGAGAAATATTCCTTCTTGCTGAAAAAGAAGCGTTCCGATTTCTAACGACGATAAAAAAGAAGTTTTCCTATCCCAAAAGAAGTTTTCGGCAAGCATCGGGAAAGTATTGAAAGATGTCTACGTGGAACATGGAATGATAAATCATCAGTCCAGAAGCTTTTCGAACATACTGTACGAACCTCGTCAAAATCCGTGTCTACGTCGTACGTCAAATTCGAATATACATAATTTCACAATTTCCTTTTAGCAGTCTCAGAGACGACTCGGTATCGATTCGGTGGCATTCCTGCGTAAACTGCGGCAATTATCCCAGGCATCGCTCAAAACTCGCCGGTTCCTCTTTCGGCCGCGAACAACACGCGATCTTCCGAGGCGCGAACGAACTCCGAGCTCGGTCATATGCATCTGCTAAAGGGAAAATCGCGGCTGTGTTTCTCGTGCAGGGTATACCGGAAGTTTTTTACGGGCCTTGGAAAAGGTCGTTGCTCTATACTGGTCGTGAGAGGTAATCTGCCTTTCCAGAAGCGGCCTCCTGTCTCCGTCTTGAACGCGGATAGAACTGGAACTCGAGATAATTACTCGCGGCAAAACGAGTCAACGCGTCTTTTATAAAAAGCTAACTCTCCAACATTTTTATCAGGGTACCAGTTTGTTGTCAGATATCGTACAACCACCATTATATCGTAGGATTATCGTTATTTAGCGTTACATCAAGGATGACAGGGCTTTCTTTCGTTGCCACGATATTATCTATCTAATAAATTACGCGATAAGCGTTCTCTAAAAGGATAGTTAACGAGCGAGAAATCATTTCTGGAGCTCTGACCGTGAACTCGGTAAACGGCTATACTATTGCGCTGGTGTAAAAAATTCGCGCTTCATGGGACGTATAATATGCAGTCGATAAATCATCGAGCACGGTGGACAGCCGAGCCAACGTTTGGTATTTTGGTTCCGACTCTGCGGGGGTTTGGCACCCCTGCGGGGGTTCCCTGCTGTTGCCACGCTTCTTTTCCTAGTGGATTCATCCGTGGTGAGAGATCGGATCGAGAGCCTCGAGGTGTTTGCCACGCGAAATAGAAGGGCGCCAGTTTGCGGCGCTCTGACGCGCATACGATAATGATTGGCGATTGAAAGACGTAAGAAAAGAAAGAAAAAAAAAAAAAAAAGGAAAGAAAGGCTAAGAGAAAATTCGTAGGAACCCCCCGCGTAAGAGGATATATCTAACGTAATGATGGTAAGCGCAGGAACCGATTGGAGCGTGCAATTTCACAGTGGAAAAAATGTTGCATTGTGTTTAGCGGAGGAAAGTAGTCGGGTTAATAGAATCGAGTCGTTAATAATCGTCTTCCACTTTGGTCGAGTGGCGCACGTTAAGGCCTCGAGGTGTTGACCAGATCGAGTATTGTTCATCTTTCCCATGATGGTCCCGGTGAATGACGCTGGCTGCGATGATACGTCACGATAATGGCCGGTAATTCGACGTACCATCTCAAGGCTCGTGCGCGCTCTACGAGGAATATTGTTTACAACGACGATACCAACCCCGGAGAAGAGAAGTCTTGCCTTTTCAATTATCGAACCTTCCAGCGATACGATGATGGTCGATGGAAAACGCACACATACGAGCGGCTTCACAAGCGGGCGCCGGTAAACCCACACGCACCGGCTGCATCTCTCTACCAAATTGCAGCCTCGAACCACTGCGCTCTATCGTCACGCCATACGACACACACGAGCCGATCGCACGAATCGTCTTTTCGTGTTTAGAATGTCCTCGTTCGCAAGAAACCGAGCGTTTCCCTGCATTCTTAATTGTTCCTCCTCCCCCCCTCACCCCCCATTCACTCGTGGAAAAGTTCAAATACGAAGCGGAATTCTACGTTTGTATTTGATGAATAATTCCATCGACGACGGTACTGTACGGAGAATAATGACCGATAATTCGAGGTACTGCTCGCGCGAGCAATAGGAACACCGTGTACGCGAACGAAGCCGAGGGGAGGCTAGGGTTTTCAATTATCGAACCTTCCACGATAACGATGCCAGCCAACTTGCGTACGTGCATTTTACCGTGAGCACACCCCCTAACCGAGGCTACGAAATTGCATCTTTGACCGTTTAATGAAAACCGAGAGCGCACCGTAATGAATATCTTACGCTTCGTACCTTTGAGAACCGCTCGGCCAGTTGCAGCAATCTTTTTCCGTGGAAAAACCATTCACTCTAATTCGTTGAACTCGCTTTAAACAGCTCGGCAACGTCGTTAAACCTGATGAAAACTGCATGAGCAACGCGCACAATGACTATCGAGAACCGTTCGCAAGCGCGTAACTTTGGAAAAAAAAAGGAAGAAGGAAGAAAGAAAGAAAGAAAGAAAAAGAATGTTTGGCTCGACAAAGGACATCCCAAGGGCCACGAAATTGATCGATCATACGCAAAAACGGTTTTCCAAGACGTGCACATCGAGCAGGCGGCCATGTTGTCACCCCGAACATCTGCCACTTTCGGACCCTGCGTTTCCAACCAACACGAACGAGTTTTCGAAAGGGTGTTTACACGTCGGGAACTCGCGACGTACTCCACAAAAATAATTCATTAAACCCGGGCAAAGCCTATTGCTTGGTAGGCGTGACGCCATTTCCAAGGGATTTTGTCGTCGAGCAATGAACGATCGAGGGGAGACTCCTTCTGTCATCTTTATTTCTTCCAGTGATATAAACCAAGCATTTCTGCTCGTCATCGGGCAAAACCATATCGAGCAAAGACAAGCGTTGTGGTCGCTTGAAGAATGGAAGTTTCCGGTCGACGGAAAATTCGTTCTCGGAAAAGACAAATTAGGGTGACATCGTCGTCGCGTCCGGTGCTCCAGGTAAATCCTCTTAGGTCATAAAAAGGCCATGCTGTGCTTTCATCCCCTCCAGCGCGACGAACGACGTATTTTTGCGACGAACGGTGTATACCGTGGCCGTTCGCAGTCCATTGTCATCCTTGAAAATGTCAACGGGGCGTCGTTTAAAAGGACACTTTTATCCTGCCAATCGGATTATCGGATTACCAGCGTGGAAGTGAAGTGGAGCGACACGTCGAGGATTTTCGAGCGGAACCTCCGTGTATTCTAATTGTACTACTTTATTTTCTAAAAAGAAAACAACCATGTAACGCGTCTTCGCAAATCGGAGTGGGATAAAAGCGGTCAGCTTTTTATTATAAAGGAGTTACAAGTGCGTAAGCAATTAGAAAGAAACGAGCTAATTTTTGAAATTCTTTTTCGAATGTATCGTTGTTCGCGTCGTCTTGTTTTAACAGAATAATTTATGGAAACAAATTATTCGTTTCTCGAGTTCACGTCAATCGTGAACGTTAATCGCGCACGTATTCGTGTAATAAAAATTTGATCGCCTGAGTACCTGAAGGTTAGCGATCGAATCCGACGTTTCGTTGGAGAATTTTTGCTCGTGCTGCACAACGATGTATAGTATAATTGCAGCAGTTTATTTTTGAAAAAGGGAACTTGCGTAACACGCCTTTGCAAATCGAAGAATAAGAATGGCCAGTCTCTGATTGTACAAGGTTTATAAGTAATAAGTACACAAGCAACTAGAAAGAAATATGTGTAGCATTGGATAGCGACGGGGTGCAGCGAGTTTCGTTGATGAATATTTGATAATGCTCGTCGATCAATGTAGTATGTATCGAAATAAAGTCTTGCACGACTTAGTCACCAGTTACATTACTTATAGTTCAACATAGATACTTGACGAGAGAAAGTTCCATCGTCGACTGATTAATTAATCAGCCGAGAATCGATGAAAATCCATCGCGTTGCGGTATGAAAAGTTTCGATTGGAACTTTTGCTAGTAAACGATACTATTGTTAAGAACAGACGATTTAAACGCGAACGTTTAAATCGTTGTGACAGAAACGAAAGGAAACGTTCATAAAGGATAACGACAAAAGTATGAAAGAGAAAATTCTTGGTCACGTATTCCCGTTTACGAGGATCGAGTGACGAGAGGAAGTGGGTATCGTGTTACCATCCCACGCATCCTGTCAAGTGGATCCTCTTGGTGCACAAAGAGCAGCAGACAAATAATTGGCTCCTTGGGTGCACAGGTAAAGGCCAGTCCCTTTGATCCCTGAGAACCTTGCGTAAGAACTATTATATCAAGGATACTCGATACATTGGGATTGGGCGCTTCAATAACGCGAACGACAGCAAAGGGACGTAGAGAAAAATAAACTGGTCGCAACATTCTGAGCGTCGCGTCGACGAGACGGCGAGTATTTGCCGAGTGGTTTTATATTTGTCTCGGCGTTCTCGGTTATAGCAATGCGAATCGATGTTTTAATACCCTGTGAGAACCTGTGCTCTCCCGTTTCGAAAGTCACAGCGAGCTATGGAAATCAGATCGCGGTATACCGAGTATACCGAGCGAAATAAGCGAAGCGGAGTTCGAGACGAAGCAGGAAGAGAGCTGGAGCGAGCGACGCACAAGACTTTTCACCGAGATTAATTTTCGGCACGACACACCGACAGGAAACTTTTCTGCTGACTTAATTAACGCTCGTACGCATCTCTTTTTCGATGCCGAGGATTTAATTACTTTTTTACATCGACTCGTAAATCATCTCGCCGAGGCCAGCGGAGCAACGGCGTCCTTCTTGCCGAGTCATAAAATAAAAAGTTCCAAACTCGAGAGAAGAGAGTGGAACACGTGTTATGCCAGAGAGAAGGCACAAAAGCTGCTCGAAACGGTTTCTATCGGATACAGCTCGCGGTTACGGAGATCGCTGCTTCTGTCAAAACAGAACAGATTATCCCGGATAATCTGGCGGATTACAGAACTGATAATGCTCGCAGGTAGTTCCCGGACAATGTCAAGGAAAGGCTCGCTGCGTACAAGCGACAATGCGGATGCGGAAACGGCCAGCATCTGCGCAACCAAGACGTCGCTCGTCTTTTTCGCTGCGTCCACCGTACCTATCCCATAAAAGATGCAGCTAACCCTCAAAAATTTGCTCGATGCCTCTTGAAGCGTCTGGTCCATCGATCCCGAAATTGAAAATTACACGATGATCATCCGACAAATAAAATTCCGAGACGCGTTCAAAGTCTCGCGGCGATACCGACGGCGTTGTCTAAAGTGCGTTTAATTCTCCGCTTGGTCGATCTTCCAACAGGACCTTCGATTTTATCGGCTAGTCCACCGAAAGAGCTCTGACGAAGGTGACAAGGCGAACAGTAGCACCTGATTTGCGAGATCAACGATTCGTGGTCTACCTGAACGGATTAAGATCCCTATCTGGAAGGAGGCTGAGTAATTGACCTTGCCTTAGGGAGATCAGAGGTTGACAGCTACCCTTGCCTCTGACGGCTGGCCTGCATTTTAAAGACCACAGTCGCGGAACAAATCTGGCCATTAGTTAACTTCTAATCTTGGCGTCTTATTTTTAGCGGCGATCGAGAGCTCCAAAAGTCTCGATGGTTGCGCCGCTTCTTACCAATCGTGGCGAAAGAATTTCGGAATAATAACGTTGATTTAAACACAACGATCGTGGCAGGAAGCTTCGCGAACGAGCAACTATCTACGCAAGAAACTCGATGAAATTGATGAACGAGGACTCACCACATGTCCGTGCACCGGTGACTTGGCGATCGACTGTAGCTGCGGATAAAGTTGGCCAGCCGCAGCCGGTGTCATGTCAGTCAACATCTCGTTGACGCGTATCAACGTCTATACTCGTCAATTCGCGGAATCCTGTCTGCTGGTTCTTCGGCGAGTTCGACGAACGACGCGGTTATCTTTTTCTCAAATATCGAGTCTCTCTCTGTCCAATGTGCACACTTCACTTGCGTTCACCGACGGTTCGATGATTCGAAACTGGAATTCGTTGGTTGAAAGGAAGATTGGAAAAGTCGCAGGCCTCGGAGGCAGTGTCCGCGGCCGTCGGCTGGATAAAAAAGCGAGTGGATCGGAAACGTCGTGGTGCGTCGGGCAAACCGGTTAACGTGGTTCCCGTTCTTCGCCCCGTGACAGACTGCCGGCTATCCGATCGGCTTTGCCCCGACCAGACAGGGGAATGGTAGTAGGGAAGCGAGCAGGACTTCGGCCCCCGGGCAAAAAAGGGGCAGAGCTTGCTGGGCGGAACCCAGGGAAAACCAGTTACCGCCCCTGACCGCCTCCGTGCCGTGTCCGCTTCCTCTTCGCTTTATTTATCCCCACCGATTTTCCTCCCACTCTTTCCTCTTCTCTCTCTTTCCCCATTTCTCTGCCTCCAGCTCTCTCGTCGTCCTTCTTCCTCGTGTTCCATCCGAGGCATTCTCTCTTTCTCTGTCTCTCCAACCGCCGCCGCCGCCAATCCGTAACCCTCCCCTCGATAATTTAACCGTGAAATGCGCGCGCACCGCATCGCCACGAAGAGGAGGCACGCGTACGACGACTTTGGTGGTGCCCTCTCGGCGTTTCACCTCTATCCACCACGGACTTTCCACGTTTGTCCCTACCTTTGCCTCCCTTTCTCGCTCTTTCTCTTACGCTCGTCCGCTGTTCCAAGCGGAGGCTTACGTGACCCGAAGTTGTCGTATTAACTCGAGCCTCGATGTTTGACGTAACGGTATGCACGTCGCCGGTATTTAAATACCAACATGCCACTATCTGATACCAACGAAACCAGCAAAGTTCATCGACCGGGGCTGCGTAATTGATATACAAATCGAATCCACGCGTTTGCGGAAACCGTACGTTTTTCCGATTTGTCACGCTTCCCTGTATTCGTCGGGCCTGGTATTTTCTCATCTCCGAACTTTCACAGATCGAAACTGCGCTTTCGCTAATTTTCGCATCTTCGTTTTCAAAACTGTGCGCTACCAGCTACGAGTGTAAGAATACTCGAGAGTTGCTCAGAAACCATATTGATTGATAAAGAATACTTCTAAAATTTGTCCGATGATTTACCATCACTTACGTTATCCTGCTGCGATAAGTAAATAAGCTTGCAGATATAAGCTATTCGTATCTTTGAAAATCGCACGTTAATCGCGTAAATTAAAGAAATTGTCAAGAGAAGAAATTACCGGAAGATTGTCAAATAGGTTCGAGTAGAATAAAGTTTGCTCGAATTAGATGAACGTGTCAAAGTGGTTGGTTTAACTGTAATAGTTATGACTGACAGCGCATATCGACGAGGCATCGCTCCGCGAACGTCGTATCGTAGACAAAGGGAATACGGACGTCTGTGTGAACGCGTCTCGTTCAGCTTACGGTAGCAACGTTGCTCAAGAAGTGCGCGGATCTTGATCGACTTTTTGCCCGGTGAAATAAATTATCGCTTAATCTACAACGACATTTGCGACGATTTGAGCGAGCCGCGGTTAGATTCGGAGCATTATGACGTTGTTGGCGAGATCCATGAAAAGGGAACGCAAGAAGATCACGAGAATACCGTCTTACGAGCGTCTAATGTGATTTTAATCGAGGAGTTTGAATTTCAAATGCTATCGACTTGCTCGTATAAAGCAACCCGCTGTATACTGGATAAAATTTTAGCGAACAAGGAACGCGGCTCTATTATGACTGCTGGTCCCAGTGGCGTATTCGATCATCTTTTTAGTAGCTAGCTTAGTCACGTCATTATGCATAATGCAGGTTGATACGATTACAAATTGATACGGTCTAACGTAGAGAAACTACGCCAATGGTTAGCGTAGAAACAGACGCGTTGGGATCGTATTAGGTCCTAATTTTCCATAATGGAAGAGAATCGAGGCGCCACTGTGGCGAAGCGACCGTCTAATCGCGGTCCATTCATAACTGCTCCTCGTCGTTCGTCGCTGGGACAAGCAAGGTATTTTCTAAACCATGTTCGTGACTTCCGCGGTTAATTTATAGCTGACGTCTCGCAAGGATCATCGATTTCCTAACCTTCCGAATAACCTAAGTAGATATATACGTCGAGAGAAAACTATTCTTAACGATTCCCAGTTTGGCTATGGCCTAACGACGAATATGTGCGCTTAGTAATTGTTATTTTAATTTTACATAATAATAATAGCGACGTTTGGATAAATACGATTTACGTTTAACCCTTTCGGGACCGAATCTTTCTCTATCTTGCGTGCAAAATTATTTTTACATTAGTCGTTGATAATCGTCGTGTTTTCGTACGGTTTTGCGAAGAAGATATAATACACCGAAATTTGGATTCACTTTTTCCGACAGTAGATGCAATTTTCGATCGGTTGATTAATAAATTACTGAAGTAAAATGCGCAACGTAGATCGTGAGAAATAGCAATATGGCTTTGTATTCCAAGCGTTGCCTTTTTATTCAAATATTATGAAATGGCGTCGAATCGCGTTAAATTTCGTATCTTCGGTTCTAAATTCACGCGTTTTATTCCGAATGCTCGTATCCAATTTTGTGCCCTTGCTTTCGATTCCGAATCTTCGCGTCCAATTCTCGACTTTCACATTCTTTCCGAATCCTCGCGTTTAGCGGTAAAACGTAGAAACGTTCCTTTCGAATCTTAATTTTCTACCTGGTTGCTCGCGAGGACTACGAGGATCGATACAAGTTCTAATCGACGAACAAATATTTCGCGGAACGCGAGGCATTATCGGAGGTCATCCCCCACCGATTCGAGGAGACGATGATGCGTAGATCGCGTGCAATCGGGCAACAAAAGGTGCGATCTACCCCACCCGCTCTCGAGGTCACAGGATAACGGCAACTGTTATGGGAAGCGAGAAAAGGGATGTTTTACAATGAACCGGAGCAGAATCGGGCGTTAACGTCCTTTGAAAGAGGAAACGGCATTGGATCGTGCAAATGAGGGTGCGAGATTCTCCTCGAGGGGTGTTCAGTTGTTTTTTTTTGTTTCTCTGATCGATGTTTCTCTTCCCTTCGTTTCTAGCATGCACGTTTTTAGATTTTTGTATAAAAACCAGCCACCTTATTTATTAGCTTAAGCATCGCGAGCAGTCCGATCACGTACACGCGAACGTAAGTCGACGATTTTTTTAGAGAAAGACAGACAAAGGCGAAATAGAGACGAGAAAGCAGGAAGAAAAAAGATCGGATGGGAAAAGTGGATCAACGAGCGACGATTGATTTTCTCGGTAACGATCGAACGATATCGAGTCTATGAAATGACGGATCGCTGATTGGCACAGAGACGAAGGCGAACAGGGTTGAAAGGGAAATGGGGCCCACGGGCCTGACGGGGGCGGATAATGACAGGGCGGCCTCGCGATGCTAAGATGGTCCGCGTTGGAACCAGCTCGCCTTTTGCCTCTTATACGGCCATGTGGCCATCGGGAGATGCTGATGGACTAATAATTACCAAGGAACCAGCTTCGCATATAGCGGCTGGGACCGTCGAAAATGAAGATTCACCAAAGCAGACTAGAGCCAGAGTCGTGCAGCTATCGTTGTAGCAGCTACGTAGCAGGCTGCTTGGCCCACGAAAAGGTGCTTTGTGCTTAATAACCACTACGACCCCCGTATCCTGTTTAGTCTATCGCTATCGGGTTTTGACGAGAAGAAGCAGCCGATTATGTTGGTAAAAAAGGCGATTTAAACCGTCGGCATGAAACCATCGCGTATACAACACGCTCGTAATTTATCGCGTTCGTGATAATGGGAAAAGAGCGTAATAATTGCGGACTGTTTTCAATGTGACTTTGAAAATATTTAACTCGTAGGGTGTAATGATAGTTCGCGCGTCGGGCAACGAGTGCAGTTAAAAAGCAGTATTTTAGCACGGGCACACGGTGTCAACCTGTTCCAATGCTCGTTTCATAAATCAAACACTCGCGTGAAGTATGTAATGGAAGAGCGTTGATAACGTGCAAACATTCTTTCAACCATATAGCCTTACAATGTTTCGTTTGCTGCACGCGATTGTTAACTCTCTGTGCACGCATTTTCACGATCCTGCTTATGCCAAACATCGGAGACAAAGACTTCATTATCGATGCTTACGCCGCGTACGTTTTCGTGCATTTGTACGCTCGATTTAGGCGGAATGATAATTTGTATTTAAGCGGATCGCTAGAACGCGAGACACTCGGCTGTCTGTATCAAACCTAACGCACGGCAATATTTCAACTTTGTCAATAAATATTTCCACCATACGGTCAGTTTCGACTTGGCGTTACATCGACGATACGTACAGATCGTCCGAGGGTACCTTTACACGTACAACGTCGTCGAGAATCTTCGCCTCTTAAGACATCCAAATTTGAACGAGAAATCTCTAAAATTGATCGATCGAGTTATTCTCAGCGCGAAAGTTATTCTCAGACGTGTCATAGTGTAATCGTCGAAAAGAATTATAACGATACACCGGCCACGAACAAATAAATACTAGCGTGGCTTGTTTTGACCGTTGTCGACGATTCGTCTCTGCGAACGAACGGCTGGAAGAAGAGGCGCTCGGCAGCGTCTCTTTGAGGCTTTTAAGGTCGAGCAGCTAGTTTTGCCGTGAAACAAGGCGAAGAGAAACTTGTCTAGGACTGATTTACGGACTCGTTGGCCGGGCCGAGGCTGGCGTACAACTCGCGGTTCCGTGTGTATCGTGGTCCGGAATAGAGAGACGCTCTTGGCCAGATTTATGGGGTGTTCCACATGGAGGAGAGAAGCCGATCCTCCGTAACTCATGCGGTACTCGGTTTTCTGTCGGCGCGTAATCCGCAAACAAGGAACTCGCGCCGCTTTCACGAACGCTCGGAAGAATAACAGAACTCGCGCTGGAATCGACTACTTACACGCGAATAATCGTAATAGGCGAATTGTCGAAGTAACATTATGCTTGACGACATAGCCATTAAGTTCAAATTACGTTGTTCTGCAAATAGCGCAAAACGTTGTTTAATTTTAAAACAGTCGCAATTGACAATATACGAAAGGATTAGCGTAATTGCTAAAGAAACTAATAATTATAGATCATTTGAGGAGTGCTATCGTAATGATAATGAACGACACCACGTTCCAGTGATACGGCAAAGTGAGCTTCGACATTGTAAAAGTTTAGTCTCGTATTTTCTACAGAATAATCAAATTTGTTCTATATTACGCGACTATCGATCTTTCATTTAGTAACGAAAGAACGAACAAATATTGCGTACGTTAGAACACAGAAAGAAAAGATGCCAGAAACGAGGAAATGATTCCTATAACCATATGGTAGATTTATTTGAATGCGTGAGAAGCTATCGTGCAAGAATTAATAAAGTAAGCCACAAAATATCTTGCAAAGATAAAATACGATACACGCATCATTGAATTATGACGATTACAGATGTAATCATCCTGTTAACACTGACTGAACAAACTTCTTACCTTTCGACGAGTCGAAATTAGTGAGTAGAAAATTATGATCGTCGAACTGTCAATGTAACTATACATTTCATTGTTTACCAAGCGACTAAAAACCAATGGGATAGTTTACTTTCAGACAGAAATCTCTCGGAAATTCTCATAACAGAATTTGTCAAATTTCCAAATATCGTAGCGAAATATTCTACCGAGTAGACAAACTTATCTTATCTTAGCCTGAACAGACAGGATTCGCGCGAAACAGAGACACGCCACCGAATGATGACGAGTATTTAAAGCGTAAGGTGGCGACGGTGGCTTTCTTCCGGAACACGCGGTACTTTGAACAAAAGGAGCGAAGAGAGCGTGAAGAATTAGCGCAAAAAGGGGGAAACAATTAGCCTGATGGAGGATCGCCGACAAATTCGCGCGCATGTTCGTTGGAAGTTGAGATTGCAAAATGACGTGCAAACTGAGGGACGCCCTCGTCCGCCCCCTGGCAATACGGTAATCACTATAATTACGTATCGAGCCCTTATATTAATATCCCCCAGCTACGTCTCTCTTTCTCCTTCTCGTGCGCCTCTCTCTTCCGCGACGATTCGTTCGTTCGTTGGTTCGTTCGTGAAGCCTTTAGCCTCGTGAAAGTAGACTTTTTTCCGCAACCTTTCACGCGAACCGATCAACTCCGATTTATTATTGCTGCGAACATCGTTACGCTCGTTAATGAGAGCTTTCGAATCACGTTTCCACGTGGCAGAACGCGAGCGTCGCGTCATTTTGTACAATCGCTGACAAGCGAGTCTGCGTAAGCAACGAAGCGTTTGCTATACATATTCTCCATGTTTGGCCAAATTTTTCCATGACCCCGACCGTGGATCGCGAAATTCAATTGCGAGATCCGATTGGCAATCGCGCAAATTGAATTCTCAACGAGCGCTGATGAATTGGCAACGCGTTAAGGAGACTCGGGGGTGCGTGAGGCTTCGCATTGGCCTCTTTCGCTACTGGGAGATGAACAATTAACGGGAGGGTGTCGCTGGACCGCCCAGGATGTCGTCGCAGAAGGGAGCAGATGCTGTCGATAGATTCTGTCAAACTTTACTGGCAGCTTGACAGAAAGTGCAAACTACTTTGATCCACCATAGTCTCGACAACGCTAATTTTTACAAATAATTATTGACAAACTTTACCTCTAGATATTCGGTATCCGTGGAATGTTGAGGTTGTTGGACAGCCGTCGGTGGTATGGTCATGACGTTCTGCGGATGAGCAGGATGCGAATACTGATACGCGCAATTCATGTTTAAACACCCTCAGTCTTGACAAACTGTGTTCCGATAGATATAAAAATATATATCAACGAGTCTGTGCACTATGGTTACACGAAACCTCTGTCTTTTAATCGACCGACGATACCGCGGCGCACCATGCACAAAGTGACATTTAAATGTCGAGTCAGAGGATCTCACGGACTAACTGCGAACGAGCGTTTCGAGCACACAGATCAATGATCATGTTTTCACGACGGATCGCTGCGAAATTGGTTCAAGATTGTTACGAAGGAGAAGCTGCCGTTACAGATCCTTCGAGTATCGAGGGAATCTGGTGTCGGTGGAGGTCGATCGTGCGGCAGAAGCGCTCCACGGCATCGGTAGTCCGTTCGAAGGTTGCCGTAGCCCCTCGTATATCCTGGTAATCACAGTAATTTCTGTGGCTGTTGGCCACAGAAGGCAACCAGAGGAGGTCAGTCGACAAGGAGGTCGGTCGAGGACGCAGGAAACGCGGACGTTTCGCGTGGTCGTTGCGATGCGTCCGGTGCGATGCGGAAGGAGGTTACAATTAGACGGAGGGACTGGAGGTGCAGCTCGCGGCGTGCAACAATTATAACTGAGCTTTTTCGTCCCCCACGTAGAAGAGGAGAACGAGTCTACGGAGGCGGATCCTCTCTCCTTCTTTCCCTGTTTACCGTTCCTCTTCCTTCTCGGTTTCTCTTCCACCGCGGCACCGTTCTCGTCTTTTAACACGAATAGGTGTCCGTATGGATACGCGAATGCGTGTGCAACGAGGTCGACAGTGTGCGTGAAACGCCAGTGGTCGGGCCACGTCCCGCAGGAATTCCCACAAGTGTGTGTACCCATCCTGGAAGGTGTTACTGGTGGGGCAGAAGCAGCGCCCGCCCTCGCAACGGTCCTCCTCGTACAACCTCGCGATTGTCTAATCCTTGTGGCAACCCTAACGAACCCTCTCCGTTCCCCCTTTCCCTCTTTTTCTCTCCCTGTCTGTCTCTCGTCCTCCCTCCATCGCACCGCAGACCGCACTCCCGACCAATTAAAACGCGCTGCGATCACGTGGTTCACCGCCGCGACCACCGCTGCTTCTTCTTCTTCTTCTTCGTCGTCATCGTCTTCCTCTTCTTCTTCTTCTTTCTCAGTTTCTCAGCTTCGACTCCGTTCCTTCGTCCCATCGTCTTATATCCTCCTCTTCTAGCTTTCGCTTTTATCTTTGTAGCCGTTGTTTTTACTCCGCGTCCTCCACCTCCATACACCCGCCACCCCTTCGGCCGGTTCGCCTTTCGCCAGTACCCCCTTTGTTTTATTCTTGTACCATTCGTGCCCGTGCCGATACTCGTTCGGGGTCACGCGCGTGGGAGGCGAATGGGCAGATAACGACGACTAGGTCCGAGATATTAGTATATCGTTACGGTCGTGGAACAGGTTTTTCGATTTTACGGAGTCAATGGTAATCTTCCAGGGACGGTATACGCGCAACGATGGGGTTGCCGCGTTCAACGCTCCGGCTCCGACATTTCTCATACGAGGAGTTGGCGCGCGCGCGTTAATGGAATTCCTCGAATAAGCCGGTGGAAAGTAATCGCGGCAATCTCGTTAATGAGATATCGTCTGTTTAAGGGTCGTGGAAGCATGCGTTAAACGTATCGCGTACGCGAGACTCGATTACTCATTGGCGAAAGCTGGCAATTAAAGTTCAATTATCGAAACGCCGTGGCTGTATTTGTCGCTGCGTGTCGTTCGCGCGGTTAATTCAATTTTGCGCGTTTAGAAAATAGCCGGCTATCGGTCGTGCAAGTTAAACAACGAAGCCCTGATATATGCGGTCCTCGTTGAGTTATCGCTTCAATTAAAAAGCAGGTGAGAAACTTTCAGAAAAACCCGCGAGCACGTACACGAGATTAATGCGATAAAGTAACTCGCAGCGTAACGTAATAGCAGGATAGTCTGCTCTATCTATCCGTAATGCTCGTGGTTTACGTTAGCGCGTCGATGCGCGCCGTTTTTTAGCGTTCGATCTCCTCCAGCGTACCGATATAACGATCATAGCCTCAGGATCGAACCTATTATCGTACACGCTAATGATATTGCGTACTCGCCAAGAATTTATCGTGCCACGAACACGACCATTCTCCGTCGTACTCCAGTTCCGATCGTTCTTAGTTATCTTTACGTAACCCTACCAGATCCTTTTCTTTAATTAAAAATCGATCGCTCTTCATACAGCACTTTGTATAACGCGGTTCTTTCTTAAGCAAATAATTATCAAAGGAAACATTTGCAGATAAAGGACGTACAAATTCTAAAGGTCGAAAAGAATTCAAGCAACGAAGAAACCGTAGCAACCCCCGAAAAGCGATATCCGTGAAACTCGATTCTAAGCGATGGCCATGGTATTCGGATTTGGATTTTACCTGCCACTTCGCTTTATTCTACGAGGATTACGTCTTTATCGCTTAAAAACAAGACGAATTGTTCCATTTAATTGTAACTTCCTGCGTTCTGGGATCTACATAATACGAAGTTCGGAACTGTATCTCCCTCGTTACACGGATTTCTACCGTACTACGATCTTTGCACCCAAAGAAAAAGAAGATAAAGACGTAGAACGATCGAAGAATAGCTCGTTTAAACGCCACGTATTGTAACGCGACATTTAATCCGCAATCTACGACTCGACTTTCTCCATTCGTAGGCTCGGCTGACGCTCGATCGATCGTTCGCGATTATTCAACTCGATCGAGGATCGTTTGCCTGGAAATCGCTTCGAAAGTAAGCACTACGTTTTTTCCCTCTTTCTTTCTTCCATGATTCGGACGAGCGATGTTCCCCGTTTCAGTGTGAATTACTCGAGCTAGTTTAACAGCGACAAGGACTGAATGAACGAGACGGCGAGCAAGAACGCTTGGGTGAACGGATGATTGCCGGTGAATGGATTCGTATTCTCCCTCAGACGCATAATGCCAAAGTGCTTCTTGCTCTTTCTTCGTCTCCCTTCGCCTGTAACTCGATACAGTGGGAACCGCGTGTGATCTCCATTCACCACCGGCTAGAATGTTATGGAAGGACCGAAAGGATTGCTTCGCTGACACCGCGGCTTCCCTCGCCGACAAAGTCTTCCGTCTCCCTGAGCGGGATAGTTGAAGGGATTTCGACGCTCTTTAAACTGAGTCGATTGTCGGACTTTTATTTTGCGCCTCTCGTGCACACGATACCACCACCCTCCTCTTCCCTTTCAATGCCATCGGACGTCACAAAGTACCGACGCCCCTTAATCGTTCGGTAATTTTAGATTTCCTCGTCGAGATATTTCACGGCCGATTCGCGTTCAATTTTCGATATTTTAAACCAGTTAAGAAAAAGAGAAGAAGATACATTTATCGATAGATTAATTGATACATAGTTTAATAGATTGTTAAGAAATATCGGTAAATGTATACTTACGCAGTGATGTACGAGTGCATGTACATTATAAATCTGATGCTTTACGATGGCGGAATATCGTAGTAAACGCGCTTCACCGAAGCCTAAATGATTTCTGAAACCCCAGCCTGTTTAACGAGTACGTTAACGTTGGCCTACTTAAGGGTGCGATTGATCGAGGGTGGTTGTACGGTTGCATCACCAGAGGGCGTTCTTCGTTCGATTCAGCGGAACGATGACGCCTACAAATTCTACATTCCCCTATTGGAAGATATTTAACGTTCGAAGAAATCGAAGATCGGTTTACCCCCTAAAACCATCGTTTTAGCTCGTTTAACGAATGAATTATGTTGGACTAATTAAGGGCACGATTGATCGAGGGTGGTTGTATAGTCTGTGGCCCCCTGTAAACGTTCCCGGTTGGAGGTAGGTCGATCTATCGATATTCGGCCAGGTGGCGCCAACGAGGTTTTCCGAAACCACGTAAACGCCGATCGCGTTAAGGGATGATGAATGAGGGGCCGGGGGATGGCACGAGAGTAGACGGAAAGAGGCGTATCGGCGTAGAATCGCGGCACACGGGATCCACGATGAAAAATTGTGCCGGTGGAGACTCGTGTGTTCCCTCGGATATGAAACTGCCAGACGGATGGACGGACGGACGAAAAGAACGGATGGTCGTTCTTTTCGTGCGCGAGCGGGCTCTAGCGCTCTGTTATTATATCTTTCTCCCTTTCTCGTTTCTCTTCTCTTTTCTTCGAGTCTTAGAGAAACGGATCGGCGTTCGGGACAGCGCGTTACCGACGAGAGAGAAAGAATAATAGCCTCCCCCTATGGTGGCCGCGGCCTACAATTAAAACTCTCGCGCGTTCCCAAGGGCGGGAAGGGCTCTCGTCGGTGCGCGCCGGTTAATCGACTCGCTCAATGTCCAGCTCTCGTGCACCAACCTCTCCACCCTTGCTGTCTATGACGATCTACCGATTTTATTCGGCATTCGTGGGTACAAACGATTCCAGGAAAATAACAGTCGATCGAGAATGCGACCGGTTTCAGGGAGCATTGCGCGTTAGAGTGCTTCCGGAATACATCGATCGAACCCTCTTTTCTGTCGTCCGGAAAGGGAAACATTCGTTTTGCTAAGAACATGAGAAAAAAAGCCGGAGATAGGGAAACGGGGGTACTTGGTATTGAACGTAAAATACGTCGTTTGGATAGACGCGAAGTTGCGAAACGTGGCATATTTCAGCTATCCAGGAAAAAGATGTAGCATGTTTCACCGTCTTGCAAACGAAAAGTAACAGATTATATCGTTGGTCAAATATGTTCGTTTCCACGGTGGAGCGACATGCTTCTTTCTTTCGAAACGTACGGATGTGCTGTTCTTCGCGGAGGCCAACGAAGCGTCGTATTTTCAATCGCGTCAAAGACAAACGTATTCTTCTTCCTAGACGAATGAAGGTTTTCATCGAAACGCTTTTTTAACATCGCTTCTCATAACGAATCTCGATATGTCGATGTAAAAAATAACGAAATGGGGTGAGATTAATCGGTGTTTGCAACAGGCAGACGAAGTCCTATTAATTCGTTCACGCCAGGAGAGAAATCTAGTCCTTATCTGCCAACGTCGAGAATAATCCGAGACTGTAGCATGGCTCGCGGTGAGAAATGGAGGTGATCAGTTGCTGTCGGGTTAATAATATAAATTAGCGGGCACAGATCGGAAATAGGTATGGTACTCGGTCGAATGGCAAGGATCAGGGAAGGAAAAAAAAAAAGAAAAGAGAGAGAAACGAGTACATGGCACGGTGGCAGTTGCTCCGGTGGTTTGGTCCGCATTACGGGTTACGCGGGCGGGGTAATCACGATGATTCCAACTTTGGGGTCGGTCATCATCTCGTCACCGCGTCACCCGCGGCCAAAAAATCGTGGCACGCACGTCCTTAACCCTGTGCACGTTCTTTGGGCATCAACAGCTCCGCCACCATCGACAACACCGAATGAAAACCACCGGAGAAACAGGATGCAGCGAATGCTTTATGGACTTATCAATCATTTGGTAGCGCCATGCAGAGAGCTGAGAGTTGCCCTATGTTTCTTGCCGATTTGTAGCCTGTTATTAGGGAGGATTGAAAGATTCCGGGGTCAGGAGGAATCAGGCTTCATTCACATGAATTTACACCGGTCATTTCGCCTACGACGCGATCGACGACGATCTCGTGTGATTCTTTTTCCTTCGGTCATCATAATCCATCGGTATCGCATCAGGATATAAAAACCGATTCGCAGGATCTATGGAAATTGAGATATTTCAAGGTGAGAATCGAACGAGCTCTATTCGTATGAATTCACGCCAGGCATTTCGTGCAAGAACGTACACTCCACTCTATGGTTTCTTGCGACATTTTTGGTTCGATTACAAAAATTTATTTTCATCAAGATCTAAAAATCGACTCGTAAGAAATTCTTACTTCTTCTTCGAAAGGAAAGTAACGAAGAACCATTTTAACAGATTCGTTTGGGTTCAGAACGATGTACCAAAATGGCGCAGACTCCTGGCATCTTAACAGCGGCGAGGTTTGCGAGAAGGTGGGCCGAGGTGCGAGCAAAGGTGATATATGCCGTGATGCAGCTTCGTGGTAGGAAGACGGGCGACGAGTGGGGCACGTAAAGTGATACGTGGGTGTAAAGAAAGATGGTGGCTGGTCAATGGATATACCGAAGCCAGTACCCGATCGAAAACGATGTATAGAGGACGAGTACATTTTCGTAACATAACTCGTAAACCCTCGAGGAAGGGTGAAAGGTGCGGATTGATCGGAGAGTAAATCTCCCACTTGTGTCGCGAATCTGGTTTCGCGTCGGAAGAAAGGATTTGGTCTCTCTCTTTGTGGGTGGACTTGACCAAAACGCATCTACGTGTGCTCGCGTATGAATGTACTCGCATTTTGACCGGGCGTGTAGGGGGCCAGGGACGGCCGCGGCAGGGCCCCAAACCCGGTAATTAAATAGCTGAACCCTGCAATTAAGGCCACTAAATCGTGGCGGACCATGGACCTGACCAGCGAAGGGCCCGCCAGACACAAAAAACAACGTCGAAACGTTGCTTAAGCCAGCGCGAGCGAACAGAGCACAAGGATGTACGAAGCGAGACCCGAGACGTCCACGTCGACGTCGCGGGGGTGGCTTGGTAATATGTGGGAACCTAATCGAGAAAAAATGCCCTTCTGCCTAGACGCGATCTACGAGCATCTACCCTGATTGCCTACTTGGTTCGCACGCTCCTTTCACAGTCGGCTTTGCCAACGCGATGGTCGAATCGTTTGGATGAGCCGCGTTTGAACGCAACAAGGGACACGTTTGCCTTTCGTGGAAAGCTTAAGCGATGTTTCTATGGTTTCCAAGTTGTCTTGCTGGAAGTTTTTACGTTGACGACTGTACGAGAAAATAATGGTACCAAGTTGAAGAACAAAGATCTTGCGTATTCGTAAAACGATATTAAATTATGGAGGTTGTAGTTCTCACGACAGAAAGATCCATATTATAAAAGCAAAAGACGAGTCGCTATATAATAAATATAAAAATATATTTTTGTTAAAACTGGCGCTGTTCTCCTCAATTTTATGTTATTAATCTTCCATTAATTTTAATCCCTCGTTTCATTAATTAAAAACGTAATTCAATTCCTTAAAGTTTCTCTCTCGCCAACTTATTTTATGAAATTTCTCATACGAATAATAACGCGACGTTTAACAATCTTCGTGTTTCCGATGAATACACCTGGTTCGGAATTTGTCAAACATTTCCTGTTTTCATCAAGCGGCACAATTACGTACGAGTGTATAGACAGGAACGAAGATAATAGTAACAAACTGTCTTCCTTCCTGTTCCAGACGAGGCCGGCGGTTTCTTCCTCGTGCACGTTACCACCGGAATGCATCGTGATTTCCGTGTATGCAAAATCGAGCGTGCACACGCACTAACAGCTCTCGTGGCGTTAGATGGATGACCGAGCATCACGCTCCCCCGTCGTATTAAAATATCAGAGAGTCACCCCCACCCGTTCGTCCCTCGCTTCGAGGTTACCCCACGTTCGTCCGTTGCCTCGGCATTAAATCAACCACCCACCAGCCCTCGGGTTATCTTTCAAGCCTATCTGTGGACCGGCTAAGATATCGCCAAGTCTCCCCGCTTTCCAACCGACTCTCTTTGCATTTGTAGTAAATCTACGAGCTCTCCTCTTTCACGATAGCGGCGCGAAAAAAAGAACAAGGTAAGAAATCTCTTCGACTTACGATACTTATTCCTTCGACTTGGTGGTTAATTTTTTCCCCAGAAGAATCTCGTTCTTGGAGGGTACTTTCTCGAAGAGATCTCGGCACGAGGAATTCTGTCCGATTAAAGCGTGGCAAGCATTTATTGATTCGTGTCGTCCAGAGGTATCGTGGTTAGCGATAAGACGCTCTGCACATCACCATGTTCCACACGTCATTCACTGCACGTGTAATTTGCACGCGCGTGATTTGATTACGTCGATCCTGAACAAAGCTACGTATACCTGAGCCGGTACTTTAACTCTCACGCTGCGTAATTAATTTCCCCAACTACTTTTCAATCTCAATCCTAAAAGAACACAGATCCTTCTCACAGATTCTCGGTTATTTTTCCATTTCTTACTGACAAAAGGAAAATCCAATTTTTTACCAAACTGGTAGCGATCGACTATAGCGAAGCGTCGCATCGTAAAGATAAAATACAACCCTCGTGAGCTTGCAATCGTGATTCGAGTTTCAAAGACGAGTATTTTTTTGTTCCGTGTACGTAGGTAGGTTAAAGCGTAAATTTAGTTGAACGCTGTGTTACATGCTGGCGTACGTTATTCACGAAAAAAGATTTGCGATGAAATATAAATTAGCAGGTGCACGGGTCCTTTCTCGAAAGACTGGTCCAGCATCCCGAATCAAGCAGACAATTTAATTTTCTAATTATCGTGACGTTCGACCGATCGAGAAGGTATGGCATCCTTATCTCGATGTAACATCTACGCGCGTATAAAGGCTAATGGATCCTCGTGATCCGTCCCGGCTCTCCAGACTCAATCTCGACTAATATCCGTGCTAGGTGCTGGTGTCGGCCTACACGGATACCCGCTCACAAAGTAAACGTGGATCAACGCGGACGACGAGCCGGAGTACAAGGGTGAGTCGGAGGATGCCTGCGTACTGCACTGCGGTAAATTAATTGATTACTGCACGTACCCACGTACAACCGTTCTCGCCAAAGAGGAGCTTGGCTGTTGTGAGAATAAGCGACGCAGAGAAAGAGAAAAAGGAAGGATAAGCCAAGTGCAGAAAATACCGGGATCATTGGAAATTCATAAATAATAATACGAACAGAACCGAATCTGCATTTTCTTGCACAATAATTTAGTAATTAACGATGTTAGTGAATCGATAAGTTACGGGTTATAGGTCACAGACCTTTCTTTTAAAGCTGTGCAATTTTGATGATCGGACGACTTATAATTTACAAAATTACATTTGGTTATAGAGGAGAGTTGGTCGATACTGATGAGTTGCGATTTCTGGCCAATAACATTGACAATATCGATTCGATTCAATAATATCGATTGGTTCGATCGTACAATGGAATACAATTTCGTTCGCTCGCTGAGCTTTAAACAGTTTCAAAGTGGAATGAAAATTTGATCAACGGAATCACGATGACACGATTACGAATGTAAAAAGTGAAAATTCTATGGCCGTACGTATTATTTTTGAGGTGCAGGTTGTTGAAAAGCAGCGCAGATTAGATAGATAGATTGAATTCTTCGGGTCGAATGAGAATCAACGGCGTGAAGTTACAAAGTCGAAGAACGGTTACAAGCATCAGGAGAACGGAAAGATGGCACGTCGTATTGTAGAGTCACCGAGACGAAAGGAACAAGCGATCACCCGCTGGGAAGGCGCATGCTGCGAAAGATCACCTCCCGGTCGAACACACCTTCGCGGCATTGTTGGACCGCGGGTGGTTTCGATCTTTACAAATAGGTTGCTAATGCAATAGGATGTACGGTCATGTAGGCGCTAAGTGGAAAGCGAGAAGTAAACTCGGCTGTCGATCTTCGATAGGGTGTCCCTCTTTCGATCGATGCCGGTCAACTCACCCCCTGCGGGTCAGACCTCGATAATATCTGGATTACATTAACGCGCGAACCAACGTGTAAACTTCTAATCTTTCTCCATTTCGATGTTTCGTACAATATTCTGTATCTGAAAGCGAACTTATAAATTATAATAGGCGTATAACGTCGTTTAGAAAGTATCTGGGCACTCGTTTCTTCTGGACAGGATGTCGAATTCAATCACGAGTTTCTGGGGAAGAATGTACGATTATTTTGTTGTTTATCATTGTCGCAACTATGTGATATAACAAACTAATTGTATTTTCGGTATTATCTAACGATCGTTCAAGTTCGTGCGACTATTTCGAAGCAAATCGTACAATTTTCTCAAGTACAAGTTTCTGCTGGAACACGGATCTCATCGGGTACAAAAACTCACGGTGGAGCGAGCTACTAGGAGCCACGATACCTTCGCAGAACGTTCTCTACAAATACCAAAATCTTCAAAATTTCGTTTCCGCGAATTTTTATTCTCAGAGAGCCGCGTCACAGCTGACTAGCTAAGTGATATCTCGTGGCAAGGATTGTTCGGGTAAGACGCAGACCGTGCGATTATGGAGAAATATGCAGCCGTTTAAAGTGGCATGGTAAGTCGTTGCGACCGCAATCACGGGTTCTAAGTAGCGAAGGGAAAACACGACGTAGCTTACAGAGAGGGTTCTTACGGTAGTTGCTCGTACGTGTTGGCTCGCGTTCGACTTGCGGCCGAGGTCCGAGCTATGGTCCGGCTGGGCTTGCCAGCGGTTAGGCCGCGGTTACCGCGTGGTTATCAAGTTAACCTTTTACCTCGAAGCCGCGCGAGCTCTCGATGAGGTTTGCGGCCGACCGAGAAGGAACGTCGGAACGGAAGAAGAAAGAGCGACCGAGGTGTGAAACCGCTCCAAAGCAAAGAGGCAAGAAATTGCGCTCGATTATCCTCCTGGTAAACGTGGCCAGTCCGCGATCAGTTCCTCTCATCTGTCTGGTAGACCTTCGATAACGATTCGACGAAAGTCTCTCTGTACTCTCCTTCTTCTGTGTTCCTTTTTCGTTTCCTTCTTATCCCCCTTTTATCCCTTTCTGCAACCCCCCACCACTGTTTGGTTTCTCTGCGTTCTCGCGAGTAGACGCAACCACGTGTGTGCACGTAATGGAAGCCAATAACGGGCAACAGGTATACCGCTGAAACGGGTACAAGAAAAAGGACAATCAGGGGAGGAGGAGGTGGAGGAGGGGGAGAGAGGAGGAAAGCGCGAACGCGTATATATACTTTATTCATTATCCGGTTTGTAATTCATAACGCGCCATTAGTCATATTATTATAGTATTTACTCGCGACCCAATAGCGGGTGTCCCGGGCGTAACTCGTTATTACACCGTAGCGCGCGCGGTAATTACCGAGTTCCATGTGGAAAGGGAAACTTCGAACTATGTACGTGCATGTAGGTGCGAACTGCAAACGCCACGGAATACACACGGTTACTCGCGCCTATTAACATCATCGCTCGTGCCAAGAACGGACAATTATTCAGCGTGCTTCGGTCTCCACTTCGCGACCCTGTTAACCGCTCCAATTTTATCGTTTGCCACTTCGTTTCGTGGCAATTTAGGAACGTGGCTGTGTGAAAACGAGTCTCGTATTGCCGTACTCGGGCTGCTCGGATTGCGCAACATGTCCATGAGTGGAAAATAAGAAATAACGAAAAGGTTAGAGCAAAGTGATCGCAAACCGTGTTAACTCGGACGCTGGTAAACGGTACCGGGCCAATAGGCAAGGAACAGTGTGGCTTTTCAGTACACACGTTGCACGAAGACGAGGAGTTATGGCCGCATTCGTCTCCATTATCCGGTGAATCATTGAGGGAACGACCTAACCTCCGACGTTCGAGCTTTAACAGCACCAATTCTTGTACGTCGATATCCTTTGCCAGCCGACTCGAACACCGGCGTACCTCTGTTCAGACCGGTTATATAGCCAAGGCGCATTATTGTTTGCATAAACGCGATCCGTAAATCTCCCCTCGTTCACCGATTTGCAATTCCCTCTTCGCATGTCCGACGCTTACGTAAATGCGCGTACGACACACGCGCGCAGCACATATTTTATAGAGATTTCTAAGAAACCACCTGCCTCCGTTATGGATTATCGCCGCACGAACGTTCCATTTCTTTTCTCTGATTCCTTCGTTACAACGATCATATACCAGCGAAATTTTCGGACCTTACCACGATTCTTAGCGCAACAATATCAATCTTCAATTCACAGTCTACGTGCATAGCTTTATTTCTTAAGTGCATCGTATGGTAATGGCGAATAGTTTTATACGTAAATTCTACGTCATTGTGTTGTGCCTCGTTTCTTTTCACCGAGAGTATAAAATGGCTAGATTGATAAAAGCGCGAGCGAATGTTCGTTTTTATGAAACTACCCGAGCAAAATAAAACACAGAGATCTACTTCGATAGAAATGCGACAAACTGACCTCGTGAAAGCGTTAAATATTAATCGGTCGCAACGGTCGACAGATTCTTAAAATAAGCACGCGTGCAACATCGACAATGTACTTTTCCTCGAGAAAGCCGAAAGTACAAGATCCGGCAGTTTGGCTTGGACAAATAACACTGTTCGACGAACTCGATAATAACTCTCATAATTCTTTCCCTTCCCCTGTCCGTACTTTTCGCCCGCTCCTTTTCTTCGCCGCGAAACGCTTTATCGATTTAACATCTCGCCACATTCCATGACCGTGGCCGCGATGAATTATCGCGTTGCGTATAAAATGCTTTATTTGTCATCTCGATAATAACCATACCAGGGGGCTGGCCAGCGAAGCCCGTAACGTGATCCAAGATCGTACTACCTCGTAGCCCGTCCGATGAATAGGCGAAAATAAGCGCGTCTTACAGTCTCTCCAACTATGCGGACCATTTAACAATGCGCATACGAATACTCGTCATTTAAATTCATTTGTAGTCTGACGTCAGATTTATCACGGAGATATCACGCGGGAAAACAGATTCCTGCGTTTTGCGAGCGTCGCGTCCTGTCTTTTCTTGGACACGTACGTTCGACAGTCTTATAGATATGCGACGCGCGTCGATACTCGATCGCTCCTCTTCGATAGAGAAAAAAAATCCAATCGAGAGAAAGACGGAGAATCGTCGGCATCATTTTGTATCATTTTCCCGCTACACACGGTTCCATGATAAATCATCCACTTCGGCCGGTAGCGTGGTTCATGTTTTGTCCAGGGCAACTGCGACCGTTCGTGTTCGATCGCCGTTCAGGGGCTGTCAATAGATTCGCTGCTGGTAATTCGAGGATAAATTTCCCTCGTTGTGGCCGCGCGCGTGTTATTATTTCGCATCGTGAATTTCAACGAACACACGCGTGCGTGCGATTCTATCTCGTGGTTATTAACATCCGCGGTATTTCGTATAACGCTCGGATTTCTCTCGCCGAGAACATCCGATCCGCTTCTTCTTTAAGAGGGCGACTCTGCAGGGGTGATGTATATTAGGAAAGAATCGATATTTCTTGTTGCATTTTTTAGAACAGCATAGTTTTAATAGTATGTGTGTATGTGTATGTAGAATTCTATGTCCTTAACAAGATATTTCTTAATTCTATGTCCTTAATAAGATAGTATCTGATTGAAGAACGTGTATTACGCACTCGATCATGATGTTACAATGACACGAAAAACTATAATTTCCTTCCAACCTTTTCCAATGTATTAAGATCTACTTAACAGATTGGATGAACATTTTTCACGCGTCTTTGGTATAATTATAGACGTTTTATCGAAATGGATCGACTTCTACGTTCGAACAGCAGTCAATGTTATTTAAAGATAAGTTGGCAAGACGTAATTATACAATTTCACAATTTATCATTCTAACTAATTTATTTTAATTTATTTACTCCGTGCTGGGTGGTCTAGATAAGTCATTCTACAGCGATTCAGGAAACTGTCTGCATTTTCTCGCTCAGTTTTCCGAGCGGATTGGCTCCGAGTTGCCCGACGATTGAGAAACCATTTCGGTGGTGAGAGACAGAAAGAGAGAGAGAGAGAGAGAGAGAGAGAGAGAGAGAGAGAGAGAGAGAGAGAGAGAGAGAGAGAGAGAGAGAGAGAGAGAGAGAGAGAGCAACCGTATGGACGCCTGTTAATCTCAATAATGCTCGCGCAAAGCGGATGCGCAAGCTCGTAAATCGGTACCCCCTGTGCAACATCCCCTTTCTTCCAGAGAATTCATTCCCCCTTGGTTTCTCGTCGAACGTCTGGCTTGGTCGTTCACGACCACGAGAATACCACCGACGACGAGGAGAACACGAGACACGGTATTTTCTCGACACGAGTCGGCAAAGGTCCAAGCCGCATACATAATTTATACAATTAGCCGAGGTGTCTGCCGTGTCCGACAGAATATGGAGCCTGAGTGGACTGACACGGCGCCAGGAACGCGAATACCATGTCGTCGAACGATCGCGGAGAATCTTTTCTAACCTCGTTTCCAGGGATCCTGCGCCGTAGAAAAATTTCTAGATTTCGTGACGCTTATCGTTGACTTCGCTACTAGTTGTGACATTCGAGCATTGTAACGTTCCGAGGTAAGTATAGTAGAATCTTGATTATGCCAACTAATGACGCACGCTGTTCGGATAATCAAACTTTTCGGATAACAGAGCAACTTAGTTTTTAGACGAGAGGAGGTGATTTATTTCCAACTATTTTATAAATATTGATATTGTCGTAAAGAACCATATTCGAAATTTATTTCGAATTATCGTTTTATCGAACGATTTTCTTATTCCATTGATTCATTAATTATCACGTGGCAGTAAAAGAGCTTTTTCTTAGTTGGTTCGTAGCTTGAAATAAATATTGTAAAAAATCTATCGCTATGAAATAAAATACTCGATGCTCGTTATAACGTTGGATGGAAGTCAACCGATGTTCCGATAATCGATCGAATCGTTAATGGCAGTTCTGATAATGGAGACTCTACTATAATATCCAATTATAGAAAAGCTAATAACTGTGTCTGTAATTGCATGGCAGAAGAATTACACGTAATTAAAGCACGAAGTTGTGGATCTACAGTAAGTTTATTTTTCTACAATCACTTAATTTTCATTGGACGATCAATTAAGAGGTAGATCGTTGTTCACGACCACGTCATCTTGTGAGTGCCGTTTCTTATTACTAAAATGCATCGCTATCGATACAGTTGGAAAAATTGGCAAGAATCGTCTGCCTTCTAAACCCCTCGAATAGTCGTTTAATAGATCATTGCCTTTCTCCTTATTTCTATCGAGAAGATGAAATTTAGGTCTTACGAAACGAGACGAAACGAAACGCGATACCAATTTCGTGTCTCGTTTACAAACAGATGAAAAATCGGCAGAATTTTAAAGATTCGGGTAAAGACAATGGAGAAAGGTACGGGAGATCGGTGATCTCTCGCAACACCTTACGCGTACGTATCTTGTTGGTTTCCTGATACCAAGGAAGGCTGTGTAAAACCTTCTTTGGTAGATCTTGTGCTTGCAGAACGGGAGAAAAAGATGGTGAGATGGAGAGAGGAGAAAGAAGACCGAGGGAGTTGGAAAGAGAGAAAAGAAAATATAAAACGGATGTCCGCAACACGATCACGTGATCGGGATTTTATGGTCGGTGAGTAAGAGCGTAATTACGTGCAATGGAATAAAGTGGAGAAGTCGGTTATCGACGTATCTTCATCGTATTCGTTATAACATTGTGGGAAATTGAGCTAGCAACCGCGTTATAAATATTGATGTTTACACTCATTACAGAATTTATACTGTATGCCCTGGTAATTATTCTGTCGATAGCGTTGCGCGTGCGATAATTATCGTGTTAGATACCGAGTTTGCCCTGTTTAGAGTTTGAGCTGTGCGCGCTTTTCAGATTTCAAGCAAATCGCACGATCTTTATCTTCACTCGCTGCAAAAATGGAGAAAAAAGACGAACGAAGGTAAGATCGCCGATACATAAATCTTATGGCCAGAAATAAAAACAACTATACGTTTTTACGTTATTAAATGTATTCAAACGATGTGATCGTACATACCGGCACTTATAGTAATAAATGTTAATGAACGGACGTTGCTTATATTATTTGATTATTTATATATCGATAAAGATGTCATCGTAACGCGAATCCTGTCTTGCTATAAATTGCAAAGTAACATAATTAATTAATTTGCTTGTATATTTACTTATATTTGTATAAATACCTGTATTTGCTTACGTACATACACTTATTACCGTAAGCGTTTCATACGATAGACAGTCTCATATACTTGAAAATATCGTTCCTTTTATTCCAACGTATCGACTATTCGAATATTTTGGTCCCCCGTTGTATTAGCTTGTCCGAAAAGTTTTTTTCATTTTGTAAGGAAATAATAGACGCACAATGTTTGCTGTTTTATATTAGTTTATCGAACACGAACATGATAATAGAAATAGAACGAAATAGATCATACCTAATTTAATAAAATAATATAAAACAGAAATTGTTGTTCATCTATCATCACCATACGAAACGAAAGAAACTTTTAGGACAACCTAGTGGCTACAACCTACATATAGTAGGTCGACCGTCGACGAAAGGACAGAAAGGCTAACAACGATTGCAAAGTGTAATGCACGAACGCGGTTCGACGCGCAGATCGCGTCCCTGTTCGTGTCCACGGGAAAAGTCCGGATCCTCGAAGGAACTCTCCGAAACGTTTTATACGACTGGCAAATTTATGGCTACGGGGAAGGAGAAGCGAAAGTAACGGCGACGCCAAGGAGAGACGCGGTACGCTCTAGGGGAATCGACTTCCAGACAGGTCAAGATATATCGATACATAAACATCGATATCGACGTGCAAATGACGGTATACGTGGGCGCTTTCGTGCACAGTTTCCGTCGATATGTGTACGTAGGTGGATCGCACAGCCTATCTAGCATCCGCGATGCTTGGATGCACCGATGTCGCTGAACGAAACGAGTCGCTACATCGCGTCGCGCCGAGCCCGGATCGACTCTGCTCGTGCGAGCGAACCAGCTGCCCTGTAATCGCGATTCGCGCACTGCAATAATTATTGCCTTTGCTCTGTCATCAGCGGCGACATCTATATACAACCACGCTATCCCGATGCTGGTCGCCGTCAACGGCAAGGAAAAGGGGGCCAACAGAAATAACTCACGCGTCCGCGTAGCTATACGCTGAATAGGGGTAAGGGTGTTCGTGGAACGAGCTCACACGAACGACTGCGGGAAAAGCCGGCTTCATCAAGACCATATTGTGCGATGGTTTTATAATCAGCGTCGTGGTTTCGTTACGGGCTCGTCGAGATTCAGTCGAGCTCTTTTTTCGCTAGACGATGTCAGGGTTCGGGGAATGGAGGAAGAAAAATTGTCAGATCTGGATAATTTAAGCGAAAGAGGGAGAACAAAGAACGGAACGAATCGTTTACTCGGCCACGTGTAAAGCTACCTGATGTTGATACTTGAAACTCGTTATAACTTGTGACGAGTTGGGGCAAAAGAAGGTTTATAGATCGATTGATCAGATTCTATGAATCTTTTATGAGTATCTCGAGAAAAAGAAGCGATAGTTTTAAATAGACTATACGCCTGAACGCTCGTCGAATAGCTTCGAAACACTGCGAGCATTCTACGAGATATTTCGTATCATTGCGATATTTGTAAAATTCCAAAGAATAATCTTTTCAATTTTCACGTGACATCGAATAACAATAATCAGATCCCGAAAGAGAATAAAAAGACAATATTGAAACTGCTCCTGCTACTGTATCTCACGATTGTAATGCCTGCCTATAAAAGGTAGGAAATGTGATTTATCGTGTTTTTCCCCCTCGTATTGACTTTGATCTCATCGCCGACCGCAACGACAGACGAGCGTGAAACGAAAGGCGTGAAAATCACGCGAAACCGGGCAATTCTAACGAACCCGAGGAAGATTTTCATTAAAACGTGTGTTTACGGACACTATTATAGGAATTAATACGCACGAGGTTAAGTGGTCGGCAAGGCGAAAGTGGTGAACTCCGTCGGCTATCGTATTATGGTCGGTGATTTAGTCGACGCGTTAGCAGCTGGTAATATCTCCGCGACGGGACTCGCGTATCTTACCGTCATCTTTACATCTCGCGTATTTCCATACAAGAGTGGCGGCATTTGAATATCCCCGTGTCCCCCTGCGCCCTTCTTCTTGCTCGAAACCAGACGGGCCTGCACGCCCGAGCGAATTACATAGCCGACATCGGAGCGTGGCGATCTGATATCTCCTCGACCGATGTAACGCTGCTGCGTGAGGCGCAATGACTGGCGAAAATATAACAATTTTGACAGCGCGTCTAATTAACATGCCATCGAGTTTTTCGCCAACAGAGACTCTCTATTGTTTCCTTGATCAACTTATTTACAAAAAAGCTCCTCGAAATCTTTGGTGATACATCGATCGGGAATATTAAAGCGTGCGTTATTCGCGAAAATATAACGATCTTGACAACGCGTCTAATTAACGTGCCATCGAGTCTTTCGTTAGCAGAGAATCTCTATCGTTTTCTTGATCAATTTATTTACCAAAAAGCCCCTCGAAATCTTTGTCGATACATCGATCGGGAATATTAAAGCGTACGTTATTCGCGAAAATATAACGATCTTGACAACGCGTCTAATTAACGTGCCATCGAGTCTTTCGTTAGCAAATACTCTTTATCGTTTTCTTGATCAATTTATTTACCAAAAAGCCCCTCGAAATCTTTGGCGATACATCGATCGGGAATATTAAAGCGTACGTTATTCGCGAAAATATAACGATGTTGACAGCGAGTCTAATTAACGTGCTATCGAGTCGTCCATTGCCAAAGATCGTCCGTTGTATCTTTGATCAATTTACTTATAGAAAGTTTCACGGAGGGTTTGATAATACGTCGAATAAGAATTTCGAAGGATATGTTATCGGAGAAGATATAACAATTTCGACGGCAGGCCTAATTAACACGCAGTAATTATAATACCAAACACTGCTTATTATCTTCTCGATCAATTTTCTTTGTAAAAAGTTCCTCGAAATCTTTGGTAATACGCTGATTGAGAATTTCAAAGCGTACGTTACGAGACTGTTAACGAGAGCTCGATGACAACAATGTTTCCAAACGAACGAACACTTTTCTATGGGAACGATCGCGTTACAGGATTATGGATAGCCATCGTGGGTAAAAGCCCTCGAGCTATCGTACACGAATTCAATCGCGTTACTTCCAGTAGAGGCTTTTCGAAGCGCGGATCGGTCATCGAGAAAATCAGACCATTGAAAGGGAATCCTGATTGCGAGAACGTTTTCCCGGAAATTTTGCAGTTGTACGATTTGCCGGGAAGATGATATAACCGCGTTCAGAAATGTTACATCTCAATCGTCTTGCATTTATTATTATAATAAATTGAGGTTTATACATAGATATCTGCATCGTAATTTCATAATCACCATCAAGTAGTGTAATCGGATCAGTGAAATTCACTTACGAAGTAATAAAATAATTTTCTAATCAACTCGTTGCTTGTAATTCTGCGTTTTTAACTTGTAAAATGTCGTCGTAAATGTCGATTCACTATCGACCATTCGTTAATTATTCGAAGAAAAAGTTATCCCTGACTAAAGTATAGCTTGCTAATCGAGGAAAGACTCGACCACTTTTTCATAGATCGAGCGAGTAATCGATAAAACGCAGATTAAAGCGCTTTCATTATCGGTCGGTCGTAGACTTTGTTTCAGAAGAAAGTCTCGTTTCCTTTCCACCTCGCCCCCTCCACGGCCCCTAACTAATTACCGGTCACGGAAATAAGAAAGGGTAATTCATGGAATCTTTTGTTTCCTATTTTATCAATTCTTTATCTCCTTTTTCCCCGATATCCTCCATGTAGGTATGCATTTTCACTTCTATTTGTACAATTAATGGATCCAATTTGAATGTCAATTACTCAACCGAGAAAATGACAAACCGTCATAAATTAGTTGCAACGACGACGAATATGACGAATGATTTTAGGAGGACGTTTACCAGTAATCGTTATTAATTACCGGTAATTGTCGTGAATAATAGACATTTTTCAAATATTTTCTCTCTTTCCATGATGGACTGCACAGCAACCGAACTGTACCGCGTTCTCTTCGTTTTTCTTCGTTCGCTCGTTCCTCTTCCTCGTCTCGAGAGCGAAACGCCGAGCCGGAGATGGACCGGTCGAGATAACGCCGCGAGGCCGGTAACTGCGGTAATTGTCGGTGATTAGAGGAGTCATAATTACCGGTCCACGTATAACGTTACCAAGTCCATTCATTCTCCGCTCGATTCCTCGCTGTCTTTTCTTTCTCGTTCCTTGCTCCCAAAGCTGCCGAGATTCGTCGATCTTTCGCCAGATACAATGTATAGTAAGTATACGCGATACATTCGAAATCGTTCGATGGCGTGATCGTTTCAACCATCTTTTTGTTCCTCGAAACAAATATCTAATTGGAGCTTGCATTCGTGAAACTGCGAACTGTATGCAACGAGACGGGCTGACGGTCCGACGTAAAGAAACGACTTTCAGACTGTCTCGGCCGGTTCCCACGTGCAGAATGAAGGAACAATTAAAAGATACTTTAATAACACCTCGTCGAAGTTGCCTATTATGGTGCACGCGAGACGATCGCGTCTGGCCCCAAGGGCCGAAAACTCTTTCGAGTCTCGGACGGCCGAGTCTAGCGCAAGATTTTTTTCAGTGACGAGGGTGCTCAGTCATATATCTCCCTCGTGGCACCAGCATGAGTTTCGACGTTTGAACGGCCCACGAAATTATACGTCAGAGGCGAACTTTTCAACGTTAGGTTTCAGTCTAAGAACAAAATCGCGTACGCTCGTTGACGAAGGAAAATACTTCGATACTCGGCATTGACGCGTTCAAGCTCGATCTTGGGCTTTTCAGATCCTATGATCCTGCAATTTGTATAATCACGCAAATGAAATTACCGATATCATAGATTCTTCCTGATTAAATTTTTAATTAGTTCTAATTAATAATCATTCTTATACTCTGATACTCTTGCTCGGATATCGTATTAACGTTCACTTCGATACAATAATTTTACGTAATATCGGGTTCAGAGTCCTTACATGATAAATATATCTATAAGAATATAATAAATGCAGTATAGACACAATCGACGATGGTTTGTCGACTTTGAGATGGCGTGTGTATCGAAGTGCGTGCCATGAGAAGCGAGATGCGCGTCAAGATATGTCGAAAGCCATCATGTAGCTTAAATACCACACGTTCGTAATTAACCCCCATAACAAGTTACTTTTCTTTCAACGTCAACGATCCAAAGATCGGACTCAACACCTACCGTGGAAAACCACAATTACCATCATAACCGTAGGAATATCGGGGCGAGCGTATCGTACGTGTCAATGATACCGCTCAATTTCCACGATAATTAGAGCCGATACGTGAAAGTACATGGCAGTTACATCCCCGCGAGAGTCGACCCAATTAGGTATCGATCTTCTCGATAGATATGCCTGCCCATTAACTCCTATAGCTTCTATAACCGTACGAGATGCGGCTTGGATAAAGTGGCCGGCGTGGCTCGGCTGCTTTAGCATCTCAATTATCGATCTCACGGATGTACGTTATCAATCACTCAACGTGTCACTGTGTGAAGACGATTTCCGCCGCGGTTTCATCGACAGTCATACCGCCGATTGCTCGAGAACACGGAATGTCAGCCGAATACGATAAAACCAGCGTGGCAAAAGCAGAGGTAAAAAAGAGCGCGGATAGACACACGGATAGAGACTATAATCGAGAAGAAATGGTCACAGATAATTATAATCGCAATAAGGGTTAGCTGCGTGTGATTCGACAATGATATCGGATAATTCCTTCGATAATTAGATACGATAAAAGCGGCGGAGGGTGAATGCGCCGAGGTTGGCCGATGCGAGCACTATGCGTGCAACCAACAGACCAGGTACGAACGAGTCGTAATATCGTTGTATCGAGCAAAAAGGTGTTCTCCGGTCGTCTAGCCGGTGAATTACACGAGGCACGATGCTGTTAGCGACTGTCGTACGAGCTGGCATCGGGAACGGAGCTCGTCGTTATCGTCGATGGTCAACCGATAAGGAGGCTGCTAGGACGCAGCTGTTTCCACCGATCACGATCCATCCTTAAACTCTATCGGCTGATACAGCTGCCGTTTTTAACTCGTTGCCGATTCGTTTGCTCGTCTTCTTTCCTACGTGTATGTAACCTGTCGCGAAATCCTCTTTACGCAATCGATACGGGACGAGAAAAAGGGGAATGTTCTCGAGAGCAAGAACGAGTCCCGACGATTTAACGTATTACGATAAGAGTCTATTCGACTAATAGCGGCGTTTAAGCGAATCTGCCCGGAGGTCGATGCCGATAGACCGCGAGTCGGTGAAAGAAGAATGGCGGGAGAGAGAGAGACTCGTGACGTCACTGGTACATGCAAGATCGTCCGGTTTACGAGCCGGGCAGATAGCACGGAAGACGAAGAACACAGAGAAGAGGGGAAAAAAGTAGAAAAAGAAACGAGACAAGCTGCAGGGAGGAGGTAAAAAGCGAAAGGCGCGAGAAGGGGAAACATTATCCTCCCACGCAGCTCGGGACGGACCTCGAAATTCCGCAGATAAAATCGGCGGTTCGCTCGCCCGACCAATATATCCATAATGGCCGCCCTCTCGGCTCTATTTCCAGTTCGATCTACGCGCCTTTCGTCGGTCGATAACGATATTTCGAAATTAGAGACCGGCCGAGATGGAAAGCGAAGAAAGTTCGACGCCAGAAAAGAACTCCGGCTCCGCTTCCGAAAGGTATCGGTTGCCGATCCGGATGAAGCTTTGCAAGTATTATTGGCAGCAGCGGTGGATCTGCGTTGCGAAATTTCCGCTTCGACTAATCGTTCGTTAATTCGTCATGCTCCTCTGATAAATCTTACGAACGATGATCTTTATTCTTCGTTTTTATTCTCTACGATTGTGGAATTACGATCGGTTACTCGTTTCTTTCGTAATTCGAGCCAATTATTACGACAGCAAGATGTGTTCCAACACTTGTAAACGAAGCTGTGTACGTTTTACCATTACCTGTACCCAGGATGTTCACCGAATTCCATCTTGATCGGCCATCGGTGCCAGCAACGCGATCCAAAACTTGGAAATCGACTTTTGTTCGGAGGTACGTCGCACATCGTGGTCGTGGTAATAACGGGGCGTTAATGAACGAGGGAATGAGCGATAATTAGAGATTCGCACGGTGCGTTTCCGCGTGGAAGGCGGCTCGGAGCGTCGCGATCGAACCGACGACCGAGCAGAGACCTTTCGCAGCCGAAAGGAAAATGGGATCAGATAGCAGCGAGGCCGTTTAGTATGCAGCGATGCATTCATATCAATCGGGGCATGCATATGCAACATCCCGTCCATGCTTTGCCGGCGCGGTCTTGACGTGTGTGCGACGAGGAAAGAGAGAAAAATACCGACGCATAAATTTCGTGCGTGTAGGCATGCGTGACCGTGCGATTGTTAATCGTCGTCGTTCGATTACCGAAATCGCGAGTCGATCGACCAAATCGAGGTCGCGCTACGAGATCCAGTTTCTTCTCCATAAGCTCTCTTCCGCTTCTTTCCGTCAGACTTTTCAGAAATCTGAAGATCTTTTCGCCTATTCGGCAAATCACAGGTGCAAGCTCTGTGCGGGTACAAGGAAGCGAAGGAGTTGCAACTATGAATAAGAAACGTACGACGAAGAAGAGAAAATAAGAAAGAATATAAATACATAAGGAAAAAGATGGACGAAGGAAGTTACATTATCAATGCTGATCGATTTAATTTATGGTATGATCCGGAGAAGAGATCGACTCGTTCGGAGATACTGTTTGCGTAGTTGCATATACCGGAATCATAAAAATCCGAGATCGTTCGCGAAGACGTTAACCTGGAAGACCAGAGTATCGTGAACAAACGCTGAGATTAATTCGTCGAGGTAACAGAGGACTGTCAATGTGATTATAAGTCCATCCAATGACCAAGTCTTGCTACTAAACTGCAGTTTCTTATACATTTACGGCAAGTTAAAAATTACACAAATGTCCAGAATGCATATACTATGCATATATGTCGCAATACTTTTTTTGAAAACATCTAACGACACCAAGGAAATGATTGATTTTCGGTCGCTCATTCGATGAAACGATTGATATTCGATCACTTAACGTGGTTTGCGTTTTACGAGAAGACGAATAGAATTTGGTTTGTTCGACGAGTTCCGCAAAAAGCCGAAGAGCCGCGTGGTTCGCACGCAATCGCAAACTGCGACATCCTGCATCGCTCGCGGCTGTAATTATGTTGTAAGTATTTCCGCGAAATATTGCGTGCGAGACAATTTTCCAACGCGTTCCTCTGTAGAATTCTTCGACTCGACGCTAAGGAGTCTGCATAAGACGCGACGTTGAATATTTTACGTCGACAAATCAGTGGTCAGGTTGAAAGTAGTTCCCGGGAAATCCTTCTCGCCGTGAACGATGAAAAAAAAAAAGACAACGCGACGCTTCGTGTTGGAAACGATTGATCCACGGGTCTAACCCTTCTCAACCCTTCTCAATTTTTTTCCATCTCCTTTTCTTTCTCCATCAATTCGCCAATTCTACTTTGTAGCGCGTTTTTCTTTTTCTTCTTAGACGAACTCGTCGTGTATCTTCCCGGAAGCGTTGCGATTTCTGCGATAACGCAATTTCGCTGGGTCTCGTTCGAGTGGCTCGCGATGGCGCTTAACCGGCGAACCATGCTATATCATTCGTACAGGCATGAATATTCACGGGCCGGCACGTATGTATAAATATGTGCCGACGTTTTGCATACCTGAATACCATAGTTTTCGTACCTTGCACGCCGGAAACGCGATCAACGATCAACGAGTCTACTAATTGGCGTGACAAGAAGTAATTGCGAACGATAATCTCTCGCGTGTTTATATTATCGATTGAAATCTAACTTGATTCCGTATTAATAGAGAGATATTTTAAAACCTATACATACTGGCAACGACACAGGCTGTGGCAAGGCTGATTTACTCACCGGCTGAAACAGAAATTACGTTAAATTAGTATTCCGAAGGAAATGCAAACATTTTTCTTATTACTAATTTTAAGTAGACATTGATTTCAATAGCAATTTAAACAAATATAATTCAAGGCACACGATAATTTCACTAATCGTTAAGCAATGTGTTAACTCTTTGCACTCCGAATTTTATTTTAATTTCGTTACCAACAGCTACCAACGGTTTTAAGTGTTTCATTTGAAATTTACTTTAACTACAAAATAAGACAATTTAAAATAAATAAAGGAAGAAACAAATTCACTTAAATACCAGTTTTATTCACACTATTGTTGTATTTTGTAATTTTTAAGTGTGTGATATATCTTGAAACAATTTCCAGAATGCAATCCTGCTTTTCTTTCGCACGTTTCATAAAAAAGCTGAGACTGAAAGAATGTCGAGTGGGACTCGACGAAGGAGCTGAGATAAAAACTAATGTCGAGTTACGCTCGACATAGGAGTGCAACGTGTTAAAAGTAAAATGATCAAAGTAAAATGAATTTAAAAATTCCAGTGCTCGATAACACCAAAGGCCTGACTTTCTTATATCCTTCCTTTCCTCTCTACGCTTTATCCTTAAAATTAGCGTTGCGCCAGAGTAACGTTGGTAGCTAAAAAATGAAAGTTGGCCGAAGAATCGTCTGTTACTCGCTCGAAAGCTAAAACGCTTAACGGGGCTATCGAGCCGGCAGTGGTTCAAGTAAGATCGCTTCACGGTATTTTTCTCTGCAAATGCCGAGCAAAGTGTAGCGAAAGCTGGGTTCCTCGGTCGTGGACGGACGAATGGATGGAAGGGCAGAATGTGTCGGGGTCTCTCGTTGTGCTGGCGAGGGAA